>NC_064644.1:419496435-419799409 GCF_023864345.2 Schistocerca serialis cubense
TTGCCGCCTTTTTCCCTTGATTGTTTCGTTAAAGGGCGGGGAACCCGTGTCAGTCAGCGGGACAATAATTAGATTGGACTTTATCGTATTAAGATTCACGATAAACTGTTAGAATATTACGGAGATTAAAAGTGATGTAGTGTACGGTCTCTGGCTTTTGGTAGCAACGGAGTATTAAGGGGATTTTAGGACTTTAGTGCTAGATTGGAACTGTACGGACATATAGACGACAGAAACGCAAATTATCTGCTGATACGAGTGAATTCAGAGGTACCGGTGTTCAGATATTAGCGTGTGGACTTCTACGAGCAGACGTCAACGTGGAGTACCTAAAAAGGGAACCACAAGAGAGGGATGCTTCACCATGTAGATGTAGATCTTAACCTACGTCACCTTGTAGATGTTTTCAAAAAGTCGATCCCATCATGGGGGACTTCTCCTTGCCAGGGTGAAGTATACATTAACTGTCCTTCCGACCGTTGAAGAACTTCTGCCGAGGTATGGCAAGAAGGCAGTGATGGTGAGAGCCTCCGTGTCTTCGATTACAGATGCTGATGGCGCCTGGTGTACCCTGGACATTGGCAGCGTACGCCGCCAATACATGCGGCTTCTGCGAGCAGCTCGTCTGCTGGAGGACCACTTCGGACTCAGCGTCGCCTTTGAGGTGGCTGCAGACATCCTGCGCCTGCTAGACGGCGTCGACCTCACTCTGGCTTTCAGCCCGGACAAGGACGCAGCGCCTCTTACGGGCGTCCTGTTGGGGCTGAATGCGGCGTTTGCGGCGCACTTGTTGTTGCGGCTGGTGGTGATGGTGGAGGCGTGCGCAGCAGCTTCCCAACGCGCCCAGGAGGTCCGTTGGCTGCTCGCAGAGTGGTCACAGCAGGTGCCGCCGCTTCGTTTCTCTGCGGCCGGGTTCTTCTCTGTCGACAGGTCACTCTTCGTCTCGGTGGGCAGCGTAATCGCCACCTACGGCGTACTCCTCTATCAGTTCCGTTCGAAATAGTCCGCGCAGAATAGGATGGCCGGTGTGCAGCCATCAGTTTTCATCCAAAGTGCTGGGTGAGTTCATTTGTTCGGAAGGGGAAGCCTTTTATTGCCCGCTCTCCACCGGTTCAGGACGCACTGAGCTGACCAAACCGAAGTGCATGCCCTGCAATATTCCTCAAATGATTTTCTACAAACTATTCGCGAAAAAATTAACTTTTATGATACTTACAGCTCTACAGGGTGGTCCATTGATCGTGACCGGGCCAAATATCTCACGAAATAAGCGTCAAACGAAGAAACTACAAAGAACGAAACTTGTCTAGCTTGAAGAGGGAAACCAGATGGCGCCATGGTTGGCCCCCTAGATAGCGCTGCCATAGGTCAAACGGATACCAACTGCATTTTTTAAATAGGATAGAAAACCTCTCGGCTGCGACGATCGGCTCATACGTTTCCCCCAGTCCATATTCACCTACAATTTTTTCTTGTCTTCCTTTTCCTGCTTCTGAATTCCAGTCTCCCATCACAACTAAATTTTCGACTCCCTTAACTATCTGAATAATTTCTTTTATCTCATTATACACTCCTGGAAATGGAGAAAAGAACACATTGACACCGGTGTGTCAGACCCACCATACTTGCTCCGGACACTGCGAGAGGGCTGTACAAGCAATGATCACACGCACGGCACAGCGGACACACCAGGAACCGCAGTGTTGGCCGTCGAATGGCGCTAGCTGCGCAGCATTTGTGCACCGCCGCCGTCAGTGTCAGCCAGTTTGCCGTGGCATACGGAGCTCCATCGCAGTCTTTAACACTGGTAGCATGCCGCGACAGCGTGGACGTGAAATGTGCAGTTGACGGACTTTGAGCGAGGGCGTATAGTGGGCATGAGGGAGGCCGGGTGGACGTACCGCCGAATTGCTCAGCACGTGGGGCGTGAGGTGTCCACAGTACATCGATGTTGTCGCCAGTGGTCGGCGGAAGGTGCACGTGCCCGTCGACCTGGGACCGGACCGCAGCGACGCACGGATGCACGCCAAGACCGTAGGATCCTACGCAGTGCCGTAGGGGACCGCACCGCCACTTCCCAGCAAATTAGGGACACTGTTGCTCCTGGGGTATCGGCGAGGACCATTCGCGACCGTCTCCATGAAGCTGGGCTACGGTCCCGCACACCGTTAGGCCGTCTTCCGCTCACGCCCCAACATCGTGCAGCCCGCCTCCAGTGGTGTCGCGACAGGCGGGAATGGAGGGACGAATGGAGACGTGTCGTCTTCAGCGATGAGAGTCGCTTCTGCCTTGGTGCCAATGATGGTCGTATGCGTGTTTAGCTCCGTGCAGGTGAGCGCCACAATCAGGACTGCATACGACCGAGCCACACAGGGCCAACACCCGGCATCATGGTGTGGGGAGCGATCTCCTACACTGGCCGTACACCACTGGTGATCGTCGAGGGGACACTGAATAGTGCACGGTACATCCAAACCGTCATCGAACCCATCGTTCAACCATTCCTAGACCGGCAAGGGAACTTGCTGTTCCAACAGGACAATGCACGTCCGCATGTATCCCGTGCCACCCAACGTGCTCTAGAAGGTGTAAGTCAACTACCCTGGCCAGCAAGATCTCCGGATCTGTCCCCCATTGAGCATGTTTGGGACTGGATGAAGCGTCGTCTCACGCGGTCTGCACGTCCAGCACGAACGCTGGTCCAACTGAGGCGCCAGGTGGAAATGGCATGGCAAGCCGTTCCACAGGACTACATCCAGCGTCTCTACGATCGTCTCCATTGGAGAATAGCAGCCTGCATTGCTGCGAAAGGTGGATATACACTGTACTAGTGCCGACATTGTGCATGCTCTGTTGCCTGTGTCTATGTGCCTGTGGTTCTGTCAGTGTGATCATGTGATGTATCTGACCCCAGGAATGTGTCAATAAAGATTCCCCTTCCTGGGACAATGAATTCACGGTGTTCTTATTTCAATTTCCAGGAGTGTACATTTCTTCAATTTCTGTGTCATATGTGGAACTATTTGCAAATAAACTTGTGCTACTGTGGTGGGTGTTGGCTTTTTGTCTGTCTTTGCTACAATAATGCTATTCAATTCATAGTAGCATACTCACATCTATATTTTCTTATTCATTATTAAACCCACTCCTGCATTACCCCTATTTGACTTTCTATTTATAACCCTGTATTCATCTGACCAGAAGTCCTGTTCCTTCCGCCACCTAACTTTGCTAATTCCCACTATATCTAATTTCAATTGATCCATTCTTCTTTTTAAATTTTCTAACCGACCTGCGCTATTAAGGGACCTAACATTCCACGCTCCGATCCGTAGAACGCCAGTTTTATTTCTCCTGATGACGACGTCCTCCTGAGTAGTCCCTGCCCAGGGATCAGAATGGGGGACTACAGTACTGTATTTTACCTCCGGAATATTTTATGCAAGATGATGCCATCATGATTTAACCATATAATAGAGATGCATACCCTCAGGGAAAAATTATGTTTGTAGTTTCCTCTTGCATTCAGCCATTCGCCGCCCCAGAACAGCAAGACCATTTTGACTGATGTAACAAGGCTAGATCAGCCATTCACCAAGACTGTTGTCATTGCAACTACTGAAAAGGCCGCTGCCACTTCTCAGGAAACACACGTTTGTATGGCCTCTTAACAGAAACCCGTCCATTGTGGTTTCAATGCTGTAAGATTGTCTGTATCGCTGAGGCACACAAACCATCCCATGCTTCATGAAAAGTGGGAGAGCAGATTAACAACTAGAAATTCACAGTTTTATCAGTGGTTAAGTACATTAAATGTTTGCCAAAGAAAACAAAAGCAAAAATAGAGTATTATCGCGCAGTTAATTAGTAAATTTTGGGCTATGTGTTGTTAAAATGATTAGGTTTCAGGTTCTGTGTAGAACCAGAAAATATACACTGAAGAGCCATAGAAACTGGTATAGGCGTGCGTATTCAAATACAGAGATACGTAAACAGGCAGAATACGGCGCTGCGGTCGGCAACGCCTATATAAGACAAGTGTCTGGCGCAGTTGTTAGATGGTTACTGCTGCTACAATGGCAGCTTATCAAGATTTAAGGAGCTCCGGAACGCCCTATACTTGCAATGTTAAAATAACACTTATAAATTACATCTTTCCTCACAAAGTATTTGAGCTAGGAAGTTGAAATTTTTACAGATTATTTATTGGAATATGGGCTACAACTTAACACAGGGATTTTACAAAATTTTAGTTCAGTTATTAAAGATGATTTTTTTTAATTGTAATGAAAATTCACAACATTTTTTTGCAATTTTTTATTTATATATTCAAAAATATAAAATTTTTTGGAAAAAGGCTGTGTTAAATTATGCAGAAGGTACTGTGTAACATTTACTGAAAGTTTGAAACAAATATGTTTGGAAGATCCTTAGAAAACATGTAATTAGTATGAGAAAATAAAAGTTTTGGGAATCGAGCGACAAAGATTGGATTAACTTTTTAGTGCATTCCAGGTCCATAGGATGGATTATCTTCATCCTCTGCAAACTCCTCCTCCAGCTTCCTCTTGTTCCTCATCCTGTTTACTCTTGCTTGTATTTCTAGACTCTTTACAGCCCTGTCTGCAGCCCGAAGGCGTTCCTTGTCTAAAGCAAGCATCGCTCGTTGTTGTGTTCGTAGATTTTGCTACCATTTTCTTCAGTTGCAGTTACTGCAACACTGTTCCAAAACGTGGTCATGTATGAACACTTATCACATTTCAGTTGTATTTCACTAGCAAGTCCTACGTGCTTTATTATGGACAGTTCCAGACCAACTTCACTACAATGAATACATCTTACACAGTTCGAAAAAATTCCTTTGAGAACCGACATATCAAATATTTCATTCACATCCGATTCGCCCATAAAACATTCATAGTTTTCACTCATTGAACCAAGCTTCTTCAGTGAAGTATTTTCTTTCCCACTTTGACTGCTATGGGCAGGTGTACTTGAGAGGTTAGGTTCACTCACTTGGTTATTGTCTTTATTGTTTACAGTAATAACACATACCTTTGGCTTTCCAACATTTCTCCTTTTCTTAAAAGCCTTCAGAGGATTTCTAATAACTTTACTTTTACTCATTATTATACTTCAACAAAACAGAGACTCAAGAAACAGAATTAATTACGAATATTTTCGAGATAACGACAGAGTAAATAAACATGAAACAATCGACAATCACACCAGCGATATATATTGAACCTCACAGGTTAGCCACAACACATACTTTATCTCACATCACTAAAATGTACCTGATGAACACGGACGTTAATAATAACACCATTTGACAGCAGTTTAACTGCGCCACAGTGGGTCACGCCCATGTAGAACACATTTCAAAAAAATTTAAAAATAGTTGTAGTCTTCGGAATTGAATAAATTATATATCTATTAAAAGGTAATAGTCTGCAGATTCAGGAAACGCAAAAAAGTAAAAATTGAACTTTTCATGATTTTGAGCCTTTCCGGAGCCCCTTAAGTGAGTTTGAGCGTGGTGCTACAGTCGGCTCATGAGCGATGGGACACAGCGTCTCCGAGGCAGCGATGAATTGGGGATTTTCGCGTAAGACCACGTCACGAGTGTACCGTGAATATCAGGAATCCGGTAAAACATCCAGTCTCCGACATCGCTGCGGCCGAAAAAGATCCTGCAAGAACGGGAGGACGATGACTGGTGAGAAACGTTTTGCATGACAGGAGTGCAGCCCTTCCGCAATTTGCTGCAGATTTCAATTCTGGGCCATCAACAAGTGTCAGCTTGCGAACAATTCAACAAAACATCATCGATATGAGCTTTCGGAGTCAAACTGCAGCGAGCGGATGAACGTATACGGGTATGGAGACAACCTCACGAATCCATGGATCCTGCAAGTCAGCAGAGGACTGTTCAAGCTGGAGGAGGCTCTGTAATGGTGCAGGGCACGTGCATTTGAAGTGGTATGGGGCCCCTGATACGTCTAGATGCGACTCCGGCAGATGACACGTAATAAGCATCCTGTCTGATCACCTGCATCCATTCATGTCCATTGTGCATTCCGATGGACTTGGAAAATTCCAGCAGGACAATGCGACACCTCACACGTCCAGAATTGCTACAGAGTGGCTCCAAGGACACTCTTCTTAGTTTAAACACATGCGCTGGCCACCAAACCCCCTAGTCATGAACATTATTGAGCAAATCTGGGATGCCTTGCAACGTGCTGTTCAGAAGAGATCTCCACCCCCTCATATTCTTAAGGATTTATGGACAGCCCTGCAGGGTCATGGTGTCAATTCCCTCCAACACTACTTCAGTCATTAGTCAAGTCCATACGACGTCGTGTTGCGGCGCTTCTGTATGCTCATGGGGCCCCTGCATGATATTAGGCAGGTGTACCAGTTTCTTTGGCTCTTCAGTGTATAATCAAAGTCGGACAGTTGTTGTTAATCAAAATCGCTGTACCCAGACTTCCAACATATGGTAAGAGGTTGAGATGTGCATAGGAATTATCAAAGAGCAGGCAGAGGTTAAGCCCAAGTATCAGAGGCATGAATATAGAGCAAAATACCACAGAGGCCCCTACATGATATTAGGCAGGTGTACCAGTTTCTTTGGCTCTTCAGTCTATAATCGAAGTCGGACAGTTGTTGTTAATCAAAATCGTTGTACCCAGACTTCCAACATATGGTAAGAGGTTGAGATGTGCATAGGAATTATCAAAGAGCAGGCAGAGGTTAAGCCCAAGTATCAGAGGCATGAATATAGAGCAAAATACCACAGAATACGATAGTATTTGCAATTAATGTATCATAATTCCATTACATCAACAGGACGTGATTAAAAATCCAGAACCCATTAGTGGGCATTAATATGGGACGTGACCACCCTTCGCCTTTACAGTGGCCTGAATTCTCCTGGGGACACTTTCAGTGATGTGTCAGAATGTTTGTGTAGGGATGGCAGCTCATTCTTTTTCAAGATTCAAAACCAAGGAAGGTAGTGGTATTGGTCGCTAGGTTTTGGAACCAAGCCAACCTTCTAACTGATACGAAAGGTGTTGCACTAGATTCAGGCTAGTCCATTTCAGGAATGTCTTTGCCCTCTTCCGTTTCCTTTACCCCAGTAAAGATGCCATGCCTCAACACCAAACAGCTCCCCCTTACCATAACATCACCTCTCCGTACTTCACTGTTAGCACCGCAGATGGTGACAGGTAACGTTCTCCAGGTATTCTTCGTCAAGCCCAAACCCTTCCATTGGATTGTCTCATGGTAGAGCGTCATTCATCGTTCCAAATAACTCGTTTATAATCATCCACTGTCCAGTGGCGTCTGTCTTTGCACCTTCGCAATAGCCGTTTAGCTCTGATTGCACAAACGTGCGGCTTATGAGGAGCTACTCGATCACTGTACGCCATTCATTTTGACTCCCTACGCACAGTCGCTGTGCTGTCTGTAGTGCTGGTACCACCGTAACTCACGAGCGATTTCATGAGATTTTTGCACGGACCATCGTCAACGCTCAGCAGATCCTGCTCATCAGTACATGAGGTGTGCCCGGTCCTGGTTTAGCTGCTTCCCACTTTACAATCACGTCATCCAATGTCGATTTGGGCAGCTTCAGAAGGACTGAAACGTCGCTGATCGATTTGTTACTCATATGACAGCCAGTGACTGGTCCACGCTCGAAGTCGCTTAGCTCTCCTCACCCGCTCGCTCTGCTGTTAATACTTCTTTACTCAGAGCGTGATAGTGGTCGCCTTCTTTTATACTAGCGAGTCCTCTTCTCGTGACATCTACTGGCCAATTCCGTGTTACATAGGGTGAACGAATACCTTTGATCAGATAGTGTATTACGGTCAAAAGTGTTTCTGATATACAGAAATGACTTTCCAAATAGTGTTAGTCTTTTTCTAATAATTTCCGGGTATGCAGCCGGATCCCGTCGACATTCTGCCACGATATTTCGGCCCAGAGACGTCCGGCCATCATCAGGTGAGTACACAACTACTGAAGAGCCCAGGTGCAGTCGTGGTATTTATGCCGAATCTCGCGCATGTGAAATGTACTGGCATCCTACAGCGCATGCGTCAGGTGTTGACATGCGCAGCATAGCCGAGTTGTACGTGCTGCCCTCGGTGGTGGAAATCAAGGTTCATCTAGTCATTGAGTATCGAATCACACTGTCGATTCCGCTGTGATTGTATAATTTTAATAACAGGATTCCAATTTTTATCCAGCTGAAAGCCGTTGTCTCGATTTATAAGATTATTGGCAAGACGTATTTCCACTGATTCCTTGATTACGGAATCCCAAAAACCGGAAACCGGGGATAAAATTTTTGTTACATTGTATTCCATTGAATGTCCCAAAGAAATACAGTGCTCTGCTACTGCCGATTTTGACGGTTGCCGCAGACGGGTGTATCTTTCATGTTCTATACATCGTTCATGGACAGTTCTTGTCGTCTGGCCAATATATGCAGCGCCACATTCACAGGGAATTTTGTAGACGCCTGCCTTCGATTTTATTTTTCTTCAGTAATCGGCCTATTTTCGACGACACATTCCCGGCGTATGGAAGGAACGCAGTTGATTTAAAGTCATCATCTGCGTCCTCAGTGCGTTGCTTCTTGTTATGACAGTTGCGCATGGCCTTCCTTATTTGGCGAGAAGTGTAGCCATTCTCTTTGAAAACCTTCTCCAAGTGTTCTAATTCTGCGTGGAGGTTTTCATCATCCGATATTATATGCGCTCGATGTATTAAGGTACTGAGAACACCGGCTGTTTGTGCTGGGTGATGGCAGCTTGACGCCTGGAGATACAGATCTGTGTGAGTCGCTTTCCTGTACACAGAATGTCCTAATGACCCATCATTTTTACGGCGTACTAGCACGTCTAGAAATGGTAAAGTGCCCTCTTTTTCAATCTCCATCGTAAATTTGATGTTCTCATGTAATGAGTTTAAGTGATGAAGGAATTTCTCCAGTTCCTGTCTGCCATGAGGCCATACAGCAAAAGTATCATCTACGTACCGCCAGAAGACCGTAGGCTTTAAAACAGCAGACTCAAGTGCTTTCTCCTCAAAGTCCTCCATAAAGAGATTAGCTACCACAGGCGACAAAGTCTTTGCTGTTGACAGTATTATTATAGTCACTGAGGGCACGAGAGAACTTGCAGAGAAGGCAAATGAAGCTTATCAAGGAAATTGACAGGCGGTCAATATGCAACATGAAGTTACGTTGAACACAAAAAACAAATACCATGAATTTAAGTTTGAAGAGAGAAATAATACTGTTAAATTAAATATAGATGTTATCTGCATAACAAATAAAATATTTCTAGGAGTGTTACATGAATGCTCAGTTGACGTGATGTGAACGAGCAGAAATCCTTGCAAACAGAGGGTCATCAGTATTTAATGCCATTAACATCATGTCATCTGAGTATAGTTTAATGCTATTCACATGTACAATGAGTTTTCGGCTATGGAGTTCTTTTACAAAAGATCTAATAAATAATATAGTGCGGTGGACTGTTAATACGACGATAAATGTAAAATACCTGCGCGAGAGATGAATACTCTGTGGAATTTAACCATTTCTGTGCGAAATCGATAACTAAGATATACAGACTGTATGAAGCTACGGCAAAGAGATAATTATTCCATGTTGGACATTGGAAGAGAGATGTTCTATGTCAGATTGAGAGGAAATTGTTGGAAGCCGCCTTTAAAGCAATGGCATTAAAGAAAATAAATACATATAAAAGCACAAAAGGAGTATCAGGTGTGTAGAGTTCATAACCCTAAATCATTTGAAAAGAAATTTTCAGTGATCATAAAGACACAAGTCGTTCGGGAGTGTTGTGTGGTTTGATGATGCGAACCTGCAGTTTTACACGGTTTTGGGATTCGTCGAGAATATTTCTCCGAAGACCTAAATAATTTCACGAAATAAAGTTGGACGCCACATGACACAGCATAGGACTTGGCTGTCCCGATCGCCACATGACACAGCATAGGACTTGGCTGTCCTGATCGATTTCCGTAGAGCGATATATTATTTTTAGCGATTTCAGGTGGAGAAGTTTAAGCAAGGAGACTCAACGAGATCTGCTGCTGCGAATAACATATGGTATTACCGTATTCTTTAACTTACGGAGAACAGTAAAAAATGAAATGTCGTGTGACGAGGGCCTCCCGTCGGGTAGACCGTTCGCTTGGTGCAAGTCTTTCGATTTGACGCCACTTCGGCGACTTGCGCGTCGATGGGGATGAAATGATGATGATTAGGACTACACAACACCCAGTCCCTGAGCGGAGAAAATCTCCGACCCAGCCGGGAATCGAACCCGGGCCCTTTGGATTGACAGTCTGTCGCGTTGACCACTCAGCTACCGGGGGCGGACACGGAGAACAGTAAGCAACATAGACTTCATAACCACCGCAAACATAATTAAAAGGACTCAGATAAAAGGAGCAAATAGTAAACAGGAATCCCTAAACCAAACCATAAATAAAAAATCGATTAATAATAATACGCAATCACATTAATAAAACGCTCATTAAATAATAGAGATAATAAAAATAAGAACTTTAAATAACACACTCTAAGATAAAAACAGCGACACACCACGAAAAATCATCCGAATGGGGTGGAAATCGATTGATGTGATGTTCGTGTACAGACAAATAAATGATTACAATTTCAAGAAAATTGTATGCTTTATTCAAGAGAGCGAATTTCACAAATTGAGCAAGTCGGTGACGCTTTGGTCCACATCTGGTCCTTATGCAAGCAGTAACTGATTGATTGAGTTGTTGGATGTCTGTCCAATTGGCGCTTTAAATCGGCAAAATCCCGAGCTGTTAGGAGGGATCTGCCCAAAATGCTCCAAACGTTCTCAACTGGGGAGAGATACGGCGACCTTATTGGCCAAGGTAGGCGTTATGCCGGAGCCAAGGTAGCCCCTGAGGAGCGGCAACCCATATTACACCACAGAGGACGGCGTTGTCGTTGTCCAAGGCGTACCAAAAGCACCACGGTGAACACCGGCTATTTACATACAAGATAATGGAAACAGACATTCCGAGCACTACTTCCTGTAGGAGGAGCATCGAGCCACGGCATGCAGGAAGTATCACTACGCCAAAATGTGATTGGCTGGAGACAGCTATTTAGGGGCTAGAACCAGCCACGAAGTTCAATTGGCTCCGGATGCTGACGTCGTGTACTTCGACCGCTGAAGATTAGGTCTTCGTCTCTGAATTGGACTCTTACTGCTGTGTGTTTGTTACCACGAACCTCTGTGGAAAATTAGAAGTGAACTTTTGTTTGCCTCAATAAGCAGACTTTTACTGGCATCGTTATTGTTACCTTTTTGTTCAACCTTGTGAACTTACCTCAATAAAAGTTGTGTTTGTGAAAAATTGCGAGTTGTCAGTCACAACAATAGGGTTTGTCAGCAACTCCAGGATGGCTTGCCATAAAGGACAATAAAGCGGGGCTTAGGATGTCGTCGACATAGCGTTATGCTCTAAGAGTGCCTGCTACTGAAAGAAATGGCGTCCCAGACTATCACTCTTGGTTGTCGGGATGTATACCAGGTGACAGTCATGTTCGTATGCCACCTCTATCCGGAGCATTTCCAGACACGTCTTCGCTGGTCGTCGGGGCTCATTTCGAAGCGGTACTCATCAATGAAGACAATTCTACTCCATTCAATGAGACTCCAGTCGGAATATGTGGAGACGCCTGGATACTAACATGACTATCGCCCACCCTACGGCCCGACATCCTGGAATAATGGTCTGCAGTGCCATTTCATCTCGCAGCAGGACCCGTTTGGTTGTCATCTGCGACGCCCTTACAGTACAGCGATACGTCAACGATATTCTACGTCCCTTTTTCTTGCCCTTAGTGGCAAACCATCCTGGGCTTACATTTCAGCAAGATAATTTCCGCCCACACACGACGAAAGTTTCTGCTGCTTGACTTCGTGCTTGCCAAACCCCAAATTGTTCAGGCTGGACGCAATGAATACTGAGAGACTTGTGGGAAGTAAAATTTGTAGAGGAACACCGAGGCTTAAATATAGTAAGATGATTCAACTCGGTCAACCTTCGTGGGTGAAGCACTAGAAGACTAGCAAGTAGGACATTTATCTTCTGTCTTTGTGTCCTCAGTTTAATTCTTAAATTCTTTTGCGTGTCTTTTAGAGCTTGGAAAGTTTAATTCGTTAATTCACTGCAAATTTTTGTATTTGAGAGGTGTAGTAACGGCCACGTGTACTTTAACGCAATAGCCATTTGTTTGTTTTTGGACGGCCAGTATCCAATGATCACAGCTCCGTCAGCTGCCAGCCTCCGTTGGTGAAGCACCAGTAGACAAGCGAACCTAACGTTTAGCTTTTTCTGTTTATTTTCATAGTTTGAGTCTCAACTTACTGGTAGTTGGTTGCGTAGGTTGTTTGCATTGTAGAGTCCCTCTTCACATTACCAGCTTTTGTGAAAATATGTTTGACCGTGTTCGCATGTGCCTAATAGAAAATAAAATGTGACGGGGTTATCGGTTCTGAAGCAAAATGTAACGCCGGTTACTGAGGGAGATGTTTACAACAAGTAATCTCTGAGAACAACTTATTCTGCCTACTCTGCTTTCAGTTAAATTTAGTTCAGTTATCAAAAATTGTGCAATCATTCACGTATTGTTCCAACGAAAAGGGGTACCTCTGGATTCGGGATACGAAACAATAAACTTTTCTAATACTTTTGGGATAAATGAATAATACGATCGCCAGTTGGGCACTGTCTGTTCACTAAGTGGTGGTGGTGGGTAGTGTTTAACGTCCCGTCGACAACGAGGTCATTAGAGACGGAGCGCAAGCTCGGGTTAGGGAAGGATTGGGAAGGAAATCGGCCGTGCCCTGTCAAAGGAACCATCCCGGCATTTACCTGAAACGATTTAGGGAAATCACGGAAAACCTAAATCAGGATGGCCGGAGACGGGATTGAACCGTCGTCCTCCCGAATGCGAGTCCAGTGTGCTAACCACTGCGCCACCTCGCTCGGTGTGTTCACTAAGTAATTAAAATTGCGAAAAGCAGTCAGTAGGGAATAATTTGAATATGTGGGTCAACAGAAAGCTACACACACGTCACGAAATAATAGTGATAAAGAATTTCAGTTATTACTAGACTCGTTATTAAACACAGTGAAATGAATTTGGAATAAATAAATGTAGCACTGACTAACTGAAGGCAGCTTACTGCTATGCTAAATGGTTGTGTAAGCTCACAGTAGTGTTTACTCACCTTTGCTAACTTGGGAATTGGAAATCAGGCACGAAAGAAAACTTCATTTTACTTTAGAATTATTTACGTAAAAGAACTACCACTGAATATCAACACAACTGTAACGCCGAAATGCGAACCAGGCCAACGCACAAAACATCACAGTTTACGTAAAATTAGCAAGTATGCATAATTGTTTTATTTTAAATAAACTCTTTAGTTATAAGTGTCAGGAATTAATTTGCTTTCAGATAACTGAATCTACATTTGTTCTGAAAGAACAACTTTGTCTCTAAACATATTTATCTCAACAGCCAAGTTACTGCGGCGCATTGAAAATACTTTTACTTCTGTTTCCTAAATTATTGAAAAAATGTAGAAACGGAGTGGTGCTGAAATTAATTTTGATATGTTTCTTTCTTTTAAAATAAACTACACTCGGATTGTTTCAGTAACAGGAATAGACATGGAACATACTTGGTAATGATAACTTGGCATGATTCTTAGGTTAAAATTTGCAAGTTTTTGTAGTAACTGTTTTTAAAACTAAAAGTACACCAATATCACTGAGTAATGTCGTTACAGTGCTAAAAAATGTGAACTAAGTGAAACAGTCTTACAGTCGTTCTTCGTTGGAGAAATGAAGCCGTAGCCGTCGTCGACAACGCTACAGCAGCACCCGGCAAAATTTGCGAGTACAGATTTACTTAGCAATGACAATTGGAGGGGCAAGATCTTTATGTGAATGGAGCTGCCTTTGCATCTGCCCACACACGTCAATTGCTATAGTGCGGGTAATTAAAAGTTCTCCTCATACTGACTTAGCGTGCAAGTCGCGCGTGCGATCACACTAGAGTCCGCAGCTACAGGCCGATAGTTTTTGAACTACGGCGTACACACACTGTATTCAATATGTAAACGTCATTACAGGTATTTGGATTTTGGTTATGATATGGCCGCCATCATTGGCGATGATGTGGCGCAGACGAATAGCGAAATTCTGCATGACCCTCTGAAGTGTGGGAACATCGATGCTGTCGATGATCTCCTGAATGGCTGTTTTGAGCTCAGCAATAGTTTTGGGGTTATTGCTGTACACCTAGTCTTCAATATTGCCCCACAAAAAAGAGTCGCATGTGCTCAGATCCGGAGAATATGGTGGCCAATCGAGGCCCATGCCAGTGGCCTCTTGGTACCTCAGAGCCAGAATGCGGTCCCCAAAGTGTTCCTCTAAGACATCAAACACTCTCCTTCTCCGATGGGGTCGAGCTCCGCCTTGCATGAAACACATCTTGTCGAAATAAGGGTCGCTTTGGATAATGGGGATGAAATCAGCTTCCAAAAACTTCACGTACCGTTCGGTAGTCACCGTGCCACCGAGGAGTATCGCACCGATTATTCCGTGACTGGCCATTGCACACCACACAGTCACCCGTTGAGGGTGAAGAGGCTTCTCGGTCGCGAAATTCGGATTCTCAGTCCCTCAATTGCGCCAAATTTGCTTATTGACGAATCTGTCCAAATGAAAGTTGCCTTCATCTCTAAACCTCACCATGCATGTGCATACTGATTCCCATCATGCCGCGCGGCCAGCCCTGCGGTTTGAGGGTCCTAACGCACGTGCAGAAGTTATGACGATTTTATTTCATACAGGGTGAGTCACCTAACGTTACCGCTGGATATATTTCGTAAACCACATCAAACACTGACGAATCGATTCCACAGACCGAACATGAGGAGAGGGGCTAGTGTAATTGGTTAATACAAACCATAAAAAAATGCACGGAAATATGTTTTTTAACACAAACCTACGTTTTTTTAAATGGAACCCCGTTAGTTTTGTTAGCACATCTGAACATATAAACAAATACGTAATCAGTGCCATTTGTTACATTGTAAAATGTTAATTACATCCGGATAATGTGGTGGCCATCATTTGCTGCACACAATTGCAATCTCCGGCGTAATGAATGTCGTACACGTCGCATTACTTCTGGTGTAATGTCGCCGCAGGCTGCCACAATACGTTGTTTCATATTCTCTGGGGTTGTAGGCACATCACGATACACATTCTCCTTTAACGTACCCCACAGAAAGAAGTCCAGAGGTGTAAGATCAGGAGAACGGGCTGGCCAATTTATGCGTCCTCCACGTCCTATGAAACGCCCGTCGAACGTGTACCTCACCCCTCATGGTAATGTACATGTGCGTCAGTGAAAAAGACCAATAAAAAGGTGTTAGCATGTGGACGTAATGTGCTGTTCCAGTCTCTTCTGTACCTAAGGTCCATCATCGTTCCCTTTGGATCCCTACGTAATTCGGTGCTCTCCAATACACACGATCGAACAGCGGAGGAGTGATACTCAAGCGTCAACTTCAGGTTGCAATATCTCCGGATGTAATTAACATTTTACAATGCAACAAATGGCACTGATTACGTATTTCTTTATATGTTCAGATGTGCTAACAAAACTAACGGGGTTCCATTTAAAAAAACGTAGGTTTGTGTTAAAAAACAAACTTCCGTGCATTTTTGTATGGTTTGAATTAACCAGTTACACTAGCCCCTCTCCTCACGTTCGGTCTGTGGAATCGATTCGTCAGTGTCTGATGTGGTTTACGAAATATATCCAGCGATAATGTTAGGTGACTCACCTTGTATAGTTCAGTAATTGTGAAGAGACTTCTTGGTCGAGAAATTCGGATTCTCAGTCCCCCAGATGTGCCAATTTTGCTTATTCATGAACATTTTCACGTGCAAATGGCCGACAACAAAAAGGCGCGTGCGCATGTACTAATTCTCCTCAGGGCTCTAGGCCAAGTGTGCAGTTTGAACGTCCTAACGCAAACCGTTGAATACTTATAACGATTTTATTTCACATAGGCCAAAAATCGTCAGCCTGTAAGCGCTTGTGCAGCGCGCCCGTTCTGGCGTCACATCACTCTCGTGCAGAGACGCCGCGACACAGTGCGTTTCTACTCTTTAATAGGTGTTCCCAACGTTCCCGTAACCACCACTGATCCAGTATAAACTATAGTTATTTACATAATTATTCACACAGATCAATAAACATTCTTTACACACACAGAAATATCTTTCAAGACATACAAGAAAATCGAAATACGTACAATATTTAAGTATACATAGGAAAAAATTTTAAGTTCGTACATCTGTCTTTAAATGTTACAGCGTGTTGTGTGGTGGTGTAGAAGGAGATGACCGC
This sequence comes from Schistocerca serialis cubense, assembly GCF_023864345.2. NCBI lineage: Eukaryota > Metazoa > Arthropoda > Insecta > Orthoptera > Acrididae > Schistocerca > Schistocerca serialis. The sequence continues at coordinate 419,512,976 of NC_064644.1, forward strand.
AGTTCGCGAACAGTGATGACGCTTTTTGCCGCATTCAACCGTCTACACTCTACAGACTGCTGCCGCGGAGAAGCTGCTGCGTCACGTGGGGCATCTCAGGTGTCGCTTGTTACGCAGACGGGCCCTGTTGTCGAGGAACCTCCCTTCGTTCCAGTGGCGGGGCATCCGCTCTCACTGCAGGCTGTGTCGGCTTGTTACAACGTCTCGTCGCCCGGGGCAGAGAGTCAATTTGGGGGCTGGAGGCCCGTAGCCCCTTATTCTGTGTCGTCCGTACCGTTCCCTTCCGTAGGTGAGCCTCAGCAGTGAAGTCATTGTCGGTGCGGCAGGCGAAGTTGCTATTCTGTACGTTACTGAGGCCTGTTACCGATCGGTCCATCTGCCGATCGTTCGTATACTGTACTGAGAGGTGGCGAGGTGTCGGTAAGGCCGTTCGTTCGGTTCTGTGTGCTTTAATTACGGAGATAATTTGTTGCTTTAAATATAGAGTGACTTTTAGTTTTTGATTTAGTGATTAGGTTTTATTGAGGACTCATTGGGACGAATCCGAGTGGAAGATGAGTTCCGAATGGAACATGTTATTATACGTGCATTTCGGCCCAGTATCATGGAAATAGACAACATCCACATGGCACTGGTAAGAAGCCAAGAGCGACGAAGGTGGCCAAGGCAGCTCGAGAAAATGCGGCGCCATGCGATTTGGTAACGTGATGTGTGGGACGAAACAGACGTCTCTGAAATGCTCGAGAGCAACATTGTGGCGAGATACAGAGTGAGCAGGGAGGCGACCTGTAATTTGGTTGTGGTCGTACATGAGAGCCCACCAAAGAGCTACAGCCACACTTTTGCAACTGAAGGTAAATTCGTTTCTTAAAGTCCTGAAATGACTAAATCAGTCGAACAATTCTTATCAGTCATCAAATACAATGGTTTATTTTTCTTCTTGGTTTTGACAACTCTTAGTTTCTTGGGTCATGGGTCTGATCAAAAGGAATTAGGGGCAGACAGTTCAACCGTCATGAGTCAGTCAAGTGTTTCAAGGTGCACTGACGCAGTTGTGAGGGCTCTCAACGCCCCTACAGTAATGGGAATAATGGGAATACCGTGTCTGTTAGTTGTGTTGGCTGGCTGCTTCGGGAGTGGTGCGCTGCATACGTTGACGTGCGCCATGCTGGGTGCCCAGCCGTCGGGTGAGCATGCCCCCAACTGTGCTCACTTGTCTTTGATTGGCTGGCGTGAGAAGAAAAGGCAACATGGCACGGGCTCACCTCAGTTCCTCAGGAGTTGCACCGGCTCATTACAGAACAGTTTACAGAACTGCCCGGAGGCTCAGTTGTAACCATACTGTAGTGTGTACTCATCTACCCAAACGATCAGCAGAGCGACCAAACGATACAGAACAGGGCTACGGGCCTCGCCCATTCACTCTGTGAATGGACAGGTTGCCGCTCCTATAGCAGTCGGAGCAGGCACACGAGGGGAGGGGTTAACGAGTTATCGACAGCTCCAATGTTACGCACATCATGGAGCCTCTCAGCGAAATAACGTCCAGTCCCGAAGGAAATCCAATGTGAACTCTCTGTGTCCGCTGGAGGACATCATCCAGGATATGGAGGAGGCACTACCTAAGGTTATCGAGGGTGCAGGATGCAGTGGTCTGCAAGTTGTGTGGCATGCTGACACCAACGAGGCCAGTTGCTTGACGTGTGACGACGTCTTCACTTCCTATGGGTGGCTGGCGGAAGTGGTGAAGACTTTGCCTCGCTTGCAGGGTTCAAGGAGGGCTCACAATTTGCAGCGTCATACCGATAGTCGATCAGGGTCGTTTGGTTTGGAGCCGAGTGGAGGGCCTCAACCAGAGGCTCTTTCAATTCTGTGACAGTCATGGATAGAGATTTCTGGGCCTGTGTTAAAGGGTACAAAAGTAATAGGTCGGGGCTGCATTGCGCAAAGGGAGCAGCAAGTCGGGTGCAGAGTATTTGTGGTAAGCACGTGGGGTTTTTGGACTAGGCGGTGGTTTCAGATCCCCTAATGAATGCTCGCCATTTGATACGCAGAGAAAGAAATCAGATCGTGTATGAAGTAGAGACCCTTCGACTGTCAAAATTTCAACAGTAAATTGTCAAATTATTTGTAACAAAGTTATTGAATTTACTGCTCTCCAGGAAATTTGTCCGACTCAAATTATTCTCGGGGCCGAGGGCTGGATGTAGCCCGAGATAGAAAGCTCTGAGATATTTAGCGATTTATGGAACGCATATCGGAAAGACAAATTAGATGCCATAGGAGGGGGATTGTTCATTGTAGTTGACAAAAATATTGTCACCATAGAGGTCAATTTTGAATGTGGCAGTGAAGTCATCTGGACGTGCGTAAAGCTTAGGCGAAATGAAGTTAATTGTTGGATATTTTTACGGGCCACCCGATTCCGTTGTGACAGTTTTAGAATCATCCAAGCAAAGTCTACAGACAGTATTGTGGAACTACCCAGATCGTGCAGTATTAGTTGGAGGTGGCTTTAACCTAATGAGTATAGACTGGAACGTCTATGGACTCCCTGTAGGCAGTACAAGCAGACAGTCCTTGTAAGACTTCTGAACACTACCTTGAACAACTAGCTAGACAACCCATCCACAGTGGAGATATTTTGGATCTCTTAGCTACAAACAGGCCTGACCTTATCGACAGTGTCATCAGAGAAACAGGGATTAGTCACCATGATGTCATCATAGCGACGATAGTTACTAAAGTTAAAAAATCCGCCAGAAGGGCAGCAGAGCGTTTACAATAGAAAAAGCAGATAAACAGTTGTTACTATCCCAGTTGGACAATGAGTAGACATCATTTAGCTGCAGTACGTCGGACGTAGAGGGATTATGGACAAAGTTTGAGCTGATTGTAAGTCGCGCCCTGGAGGCGTATGTGCCAAATAATTGGATTAAGGATGGAAAAGACCCTCTGTGGTTTAATACTCAAATTCAGAAAATGTTGAGGAAACAGAGAATGTTGCACTCTCGGTTCTAAAAATAGCGTGTCATGTTGACAGGCAAAATATGATAGAATTTCGTGTGTCCGTAAGAAGGCGATGAGCGAAGCATACAACTTCCACCGTCATACCTTAGCGGAAGAGTTCAGAGATACCCGAGAAAAAAAAATCACTAAGCGGGTCGAAGGTTTTTCGTGAACTCAGATGGAAATCCCTGGAGGCGATGCTCTTTCCTGGAAGCACTACTGCGCAAATTTAGAGTACCGGTATTTGAGGCCGACTGCAGGACAATTCTACTGCCGCGTAAGAACCATAAAGATAGGATTCGAGAAGTTAGGGCTCGTACAGAGGCTTTTAGACAGTTGTTTTTCCTCGCTCTGCTCTCGAGTGGAACAGGAGAGGAAACGACCAGTAGTGGTACAAGATACCCACCGTGCGGAGGTTTTCGGAGTATGTTTGTAGATGTAGGTGTAGAAGGATAGTGAAATAGTTACGCATACTTGGAAAGAATTTCTGAAGACACACTGGTGTGGAGAGCTACAACAACAACAACAGCAACAAAAATTGTACAAAATTTGAAAACGATAGTGACATCTAAAAGCCGTATTTACAAATATTTTCAATTTCTGCGTACAGAAACCTGCAGCTACAGAACATACAACTGTGTGTAGTGTAAGCAGTTTCACTCATTGTTGTCATAGAGTTTAAGTAAGACTAGAGCAGCTATAAGGAAGGGAAAAGAGCGGTAGAGATGAAAAGCTTCGACGACTCCTTAGTTTCTTTCAATGTACAGATCTAATTATACTTACAATGTGTACAATCAAACAATAATTTTTATGTGCGTACTGTAACCCGTATCGCAACTACACTCGATATTACACTCCCTTCCAACCCATTCTCCATTGTCTAGTTATCGTGAACAGATTTCCGTTTATAAATACATTATAACTAATACAGAACCCTTACTGCAGAAAATATTACAATATGTTCTAACTTCCCATTCCTTGTTTAACTGATAGAAGTTGTTCCACAGTGATTGTTGTCTGAATGCATTAGATCTACTGTGAATCAGAAGTGCTCCAGGAAGACAGACCTCGCTATGAATTTTCAAAAGAATAATTTAACGAGATTTCAGATTATTATCTCTCAGAAAAAACCTATCTTACTTCGCTTATTGTTGAAGAAGACCGAATTGTCATGTTTAGGTGCTGCTTCAGACCTGGAGGTTAGTTCTTTAAATACTACTGACACCCACCTTCTGCATCATAAGTCTATAATTTAAATAAGGTGCTCACTTCTAAACAAAATTTTACTGAATAATACAATGTTGTTATGGACTTGAAATATACTTCCCTGTCTGCAGCGCTATAAAACCAAACAGCTAATTTTTCTTACTATTTCGAAACAAATTGCATAGTTAAATGTTATGTAAAAAGGTAGGACCCATATAAGCAAGTTCGCCTTTTGAGCACTGTAATGTAAATTTTCAACAACTTCGTGTTAAATTACTCACTAACATTAATTCCATTCATTGGCAGGAACGTATATTGTCAATTCGTTTCATTTACGAACAGTAGAGTAAAAAACAGACATCAAATATACTGCAATAATAATTCTTGAAACCAATAACGACTCTTTATTATACAGTCTGCTTGTTATGCTATTGGCTAACATAACAACATCCAATTACCTCGTATTTCTTGCATAATTCATAAAACGAAACATTTTAAAGGAGCGTTTATTTGGGCTGCTGAATTATATATTGAAATTCTGTTCACACTAAAAGGAAACCATGTTAACATTGTAAAAGAAGTGTTCACTTGGGCTTCTGTATTATCTATTGAAACTCTGTTTACACTAAAAAAATGATTGACTCACATTTGAAAAAGAAATCATGGTAGCAATATTTGGGACAATGAAGTTTCAGTGTAATTAGCGAAAACTTCATAATCATTGTTTATTCGTGTCACTTCATTTTTTATGAAAACATGAGATCTGTAACTGCATTTGTATATTCTTCCATGTATTTCAGTTGTAACCATCGGATGGTAACATGTTTTGTAGTTATTAACAACTCCTGTAAGTGTAATTAGAGAACTTACCATGTGTAACAATACATCAATTGTTAGGACAAGTATTTAAGACGCGCGAGAAATCGTGCGGGGCTCCAGTACGATTTAAGATCTTGAGCAGCACTGTGTGAAATAATAAATTGTACACCTGAAATCTTGAAATAATAACTGACTTTTCACGTCTTTTAAGAACCATGGTGTTCTCTAGCCCGTCTTCACTTAAGAAACTCACAGGAGGAGTCATTAGCAGCGAAGCATCGAAATGAAGATACGTTCAGGTAAACGTTTATTATTTTAAGCGAACTGAGTTATACCCACCCTAATTTTAGAACATTTACTTCAGCTACTATTGACAAGATTAATATTTCGTAAGGACGTTTACTTTGAATTATTTCCTTTTCACAACATTTATCCGCAGCAAGGCAGTAGAAGCGCAGTTACCACAGCCAGTTTTAAATAGATCATGTCAAACTAGCCACGCCTACATTCAGCTAACTCACAAATGACTAGAAAACACCTACTAACAACATAAGTGATCTACGTTGAACAAAGCTGAAATATATCTATGGTTCAATGTGATACATTGACGTATTTACCTCACTAATTTTCTTTCTAATTTTTCTTCTTGCTAATTTTATAATATAATGTTTATGAGCTAACAAATAGTTGTTCTATTGTCTTCTTTCTTCCATTTTATTTATAATCTCTTCCGTTACCTATGATTAGTTTACTCTGTTTCCAAGGACGTATCTTAATTCTTCTTCTGCTGTTTTGGTGATAGCATTTAGATTTTTGTCAATTTTTCCTCTTTCCTTTCTTGTTTTGTCTACTGTTATAGTTTGGGCTATCTTCTCTCCCAGCATTTTTATTCCTTCTTGTCTTATTCTATGTCTAAGCTCCACGCTTTTTTCACTTTTTTCAATGTTACGTTCATTTGCGTCACGATTAACACGTGACCACTAATAATGTCAGCTCCTGGTTGGCTACTGCACTCCTGTATCTGTCATCCACCAAAATGTAATCTGTTTGACATCCAGTTCCGACTCCAGGTGATATGCTTGTACATCGCCATCTTTTGTGATTTGTAAACCGTATATCAGAGACGAACATTTCCTTCCCGTGATAAAATTCAATTAACATTCCTCCTCTCTCGTTCCGGCTCCCCAATCCATATTTTCCTGCGATACTTTCTTCACTTTCTTTTCCTATAACGGCATTCCAACCTCCTGTTACAATGCTACAGCGATCTTCCTCCAATAGAGCTTCAATACACTCGTACGTTTACAAATAAAGCGTCAATATCAAAGACATTATTGGTCTCATAGAGATATGCTTTTATGTATATAGACTGAGGCGGGAAAGGAGTGAGGCATACCATGGTAATCTGTGTAGCTGTGCGAAACGGTATGCCAATGTGGCTTAGTGGGTTCAAATGGCTCTGAGCACTATGGGACTTAACTGCTGAGGTCATCAGTCCCCTAGAACTTAGAACTACTTAAACCTAACTAACCTACGGCATCACACACATCCATGCCCGAGGCAGGATTCGAACCTGCGACCGTAGCGGTCGCGCGGTTCCAGACTGTAGCGCCTAGAACCGCTCGGTCACTTCGGCCGGCTGGGTAGCACACTTGCCTTGTAAACAGGAGACCCAGTTTCGGCTGCCGGCCTTGGTACAAATTTTCACTCGCCGCTGCAGTCTATGTACATAAAATTCGTACGTCTGCTATATTACTTTTTCTTCATAAAATGACGTTGACATCTACTCTTGGTCTGTTAATAGATCTTCCGGTGTCATTCCTACTGTGAGAGCAATGATTACATCTCCTCCATACATTACCCTTTGTCTGCGAACTGATGCCTCATTTCATATTATAATGCCAACCACATTAGTCTTTCTGAGTAATAGATTGTGACACCTTCGCTGCTCATTTCATCTTATCCTTCCTATCCAACTTCACTTAAGCCTATCACAACATTTAACTGATCCGTATTTCTCTCTTCGGATTTTCCAGCTTTCCTGGTTGTAACGAAGTTTGAACGTTCGAAGTCCCAATACGGAACACCTTACTTTTTCTGGAATGATTCTTCTCATTTTTTCTTCCTTCGGAAGCTTTTTTACCTCCAGAAAAAGACATTTACAAGGAATATCCACTGGATCCTGAATGAAGTGGTTCTTCCATTGTCTTCTGAATCATAATGCCGTTACCACATCATGTTAGTTTAGCCACATTAAAGAGTGATTTTTCACCAAATCACAATAGAATGTCTCGTACTTCCACTTTCTGAAGAAACTTTTGTAACTTGGTGGAGAGGGACCACTTTAACCGTTAGAAACAAGATTGTAACAAGTGAAGCTGCTACACAACTTATTTTTAATTTTACGACAATTTTTGTCAACAAGAAGTGTCGCATATAGGAGGGTTGGAACTTAAATAGTGGCAACTATTTATTCACAACCGATACAGAAGAGTTACATGTTTGCACCTGTTACTGTCCTTCAAAGTAGTCACCAGCGTTGTGTAGAACCCGTTGGCAGCCATGTGGAAGGCGTAGTATACCGTTAGCAGAGCCTGTTCTGTTGCGGATGGAGCGGTCTACTGCCTGTCGAATCTCTGGAACAGTTCTGAAGAGAATGCCACGAAGTGGTTCCTTCATCTTCGGAATCAAATCAATGTCACAAGGACTTAAGTCCGGGGAGTATGGTGGATGGTACAGTACTTCCCAGTCTCATCAACCGAACAGAGCAGCCACAGCTTGCGCTGTATGCGGCCGGACATTGTCGTGCACAATGATGGGTGGGTTGCGCAGAGAGTGTCGCCGCTTCTTCCGCAAAGCTGGTCGCAGGTGATGCTCCAAAAACAACAGTAATAGTGTGCATTGACGGTCTGCTTTCGAGGAACGTAATGCATTATAATAACACCATCACAGTCGTACAAGAGAATCACCATAAACTTAGACCGCTCCATTCCCACCATCAACGGAACAGTCTCAGCTGATGGTATACTACGCCTTCCACAATGCTGGCAACGGGTTCTACACAACGCTGGTGACTACTTTGAAGGACATTTTAACAGGTGCAAACATGTAACCCTTTTGTATCGGTTGTGAATAAATAGTTACCACTATTTAAGTTCCAGCCCTCTTATCTCATACAACAGTGGTCTACACATAGCTTTTGTGTTAACTCAGTCTGATGCAGTTTTACGTCATACCTGGGACGAAAGGCTTTTTTAGCATACAGCACAAACTTTCACAAAACATATTTTGACTAGTGACCTCCATCCGAGATTTATAACGACTTTATTTAATGAATCTGGCGTGATATTAATAAATATGGAAAAAGACAGTTCAGAATATAAATATCATAACAAGAATGAACGCACTGAAAATTTGTCAACTTACGAAGTCAGCAGACGATGCCACTCAGGAGTTTAAAGTTCTACACTCGGTATAATCAGTAGCTCACATGATTCATTAGCGCTGAGAAGTCAAACAGTAGGAAAACTGTCGTCCAGACACTTCAAAACGTCCATACTTACTTGCTGGAGAAACTATGTACATAGAAGCACACGAAACTGCAGTCAGAAGTCAATACATCGAGTCTTTTTGAATTATCCATAATATTTTTCCTATCTAAATATCAAATAGCGACAAAAACAACAGCAAATTCCTTCTGCAACAGGACTTGCTGTGTCACGGTTATAAAAGATTATTTAATGGGAATTGTTTTATGACTCTACCTTAATATTTACGCACAATGTAAACTTTTTTTTTGTTCACATATTGGGAAACAGGCCCTGCCAAGAATTCAGATCGTGAGACCCGACCTGGCTCGCATGCTGTGGCATTCAGCCTTGTTGCACACTACCCCCACTGTCACGCCATGCTGTCTAAGCTGGAGGGGGAAGAGGGGAATCGGTGTTTGGATGGCAATGCTTTTAAAGGCAAGCTTATTATCCTTTCTGTGTTTCGATAGAAGCATTCTTCAGCTGATTTCCTTCTTTTCCCTGCTTCAGTAGGGCGCGCTGCTTATATAAAACGAACTCCATAGGTCAGCAATGTTTTGACAGGTTATTTATATACTTCCTCACACTTATGAACAAGAAATAAGTACGCATAACATAAGGTTAACACAAAATTGTACCCCATCCAAAAGGGAATTTCACATAAAAATGCACATTTTTGCCGTACACCTACAGTATACCAAAAATTGCGATGTTTTATTTTCAAGTACAAAGAATTTCGTATGAAAAAACAATTTTTTGTAAGGTCTTACGCTGCCAGGTGGCACCGTGGAATAATTTGCAGGTCAAGACAGCCTGTGTAGGCATGAAGTGTCCATAATAAAGAGACAGTGCGTCATAAAGTTATATTGGTGAAAAATTGCGACTGAAACATAATTTGGTGAACTCTTGCAATGACCCCACAATCATTATGTGTTTTATGTGTTCACTACGTCATTTAAAAATACGTTTATGCCTCAGGCCGAATGGTAATTGCGTATTTTACGTGCGTAAGGTCAGTAACTTTGAAATTCTGGATCTCGGTAACGGATAATGATATAGAAAAAAGTGTCAAGATCAATCGAGAACATCATCTTAAGAAAATGTGTTCGTACTTTCGACGATTTGCGATGTATAGAATTATAGAAATGGCATCTGCAATATTGGTACCCAAAAACCATAGTTTTTCGGGATTTTTTCACGAGTCGCACATGAACAAATGGTGCTTGATAAGCCGCTTAAGACCCACGATAGACTACAATCAGTGCAAAAGAACGAATCGAATTTCTCAGTTTCCTGGGCTGGAGGAAGTGTGTAATGTTTAAATTTTGACCCTACACTGTAGGATAACTACTGTATGCCCGCTCTTCCGATAGACCGCGTGAAAAAAAGAATTTTTGTGCGTGACTTTTGGAATACACTGGTGCCGCGCACTATCGCGGGCGGACCGATTCTCTAATAGGTGTTCCGACACTCTTGATCGAGGAGTGTAACGGGAGCATGCGTCGATTTTCTCCGCGTATTGGACTTTGTAACAGCTCTGGGGTAATTTTCTGTCTTCCGTATTGCCTCTGTCTCACTGTTAATAAACAGGTCGATAGCGCTTTGCGCGTGGTAGCCGAGCGGTCTTGGGCGTCCCGTCACGGTCCACGTGGCTTCCCCATCGGAGGTTCGAGTCCTCCCTCGGGCATGAGTGTGTGTGTTGTCCTTAGCGTAAGTTAGTTTTAAAGTTAGATTAAGTAGTGTGTAAGCTTAGGGACCGTTGACCTCAGCAGTTTGGTCCCATAAACCTTACCACAAAGTTCCAAGATAGCACTTTCTTTCGATATTTCCGTAATTCTCAGCTCTTTTTGGGGAGCCAGCTTTTTTGTATTTATTCATTATATCTATTTCTTTACCCTAACGAAAAATTATGAAAATATTCTGTCTGCCTTTTCTGCAAAAATCTGTGCATTCTCAAAAAAGCTAGTCACCGGGTATTCTTACTTTCATTTCATATAGAACTGGTCAAAAATACTAATTATAAATATTAATACAAATTATACTTTGTAATAATGGATGATATTCAATTTTTAAACGTACACAAATCAATGTCACAGTTAACGTTTTAACGTAACTGTAACATCTTTGGAAGTTATCTTTGTACAATGACGGTCTTCGGTAGTAGGGTGGGGCCAGGTCTGCCAAGAGAGTTACTGTTGTGGGTGTTGAGGTTATGTCGTGGTTTGTGTTGGGAATGTAATGGGCTTACAATGGACAGTTTATACTGTTGACATGTTTCTTCAATTTTCTGCCAAGTTGTATGCAAAGATTTGTGAGCTTTATTGGTATAATAGTGCAGTTCGTAATAAAAAATGTGGAATTTCAAGACAATTATTTCAGTCATTTCGTAAAACAACTGGACCTCATTTTTGAAGCATCTGAATGGAATTTTGCTGCCAGCTACACACCGACGCTGCAAGTTAAGTGAAATGACCTTGTTTCTGTTTCCTCCCATTGCTACTGTTACAACATTCATACCATTGCAATAAATGTGGTTTACACGTAATATGCAGCGCTAGCAATTCATCTTCACTACTGATTGTTAATTATTGCTTAATAGTAGCTCTAGCCTTAGAAGTTCCATCTACTAGGGAGTTGCAAAATCCATTTGCATAAAAACCCGAAGCTCTTCTTTTTTTTTTTTTTTTTTTTTTTTTTTTTTTTTTTTTTTTTTTTTTTTTTGATTTATCTGTGTAACCAAGCAAATCCTCTACATCTACATCTACATGATTACTCTACAATTCACACTTAAGTGCCTGGCAGAGGGTTCATCGAACTATTTTCATGCTTCTTCTCTACCATTCCACTCTCGAATTGCGCGTGGGAAAAAGGAACACCTAAATCTTTCCGTTCGAGCTTTGATTTCTCTTATTTTATTATGATGATGTTTTCTCCCTACGTAGGCGGGTGTCAACAAAATATTTTCGCATTCGGAAGAGAAAGTTGGTGATTGAAATTTCGTAAATAGATCTCGCCGCAAAGAAAACCGCCTTTGTTTCAGTGACTGCCACCCCATCTCGTGTATCATATCAGTGACACACTCACCCCTATTGCTCGATAACACAAAACGAGATGCCCTTCTTTCCACTTTTTCGATGTCCTCCGTCAATCCTACCTGGTAAGGATCCCATAGCGCGTAACAATATTCCAGCATAGGACGGACAAGTGTAATGTAGACTGCTTCATTAGTGGGTTTATCTCATCTTCTGTGTTCTGTCAACAAAGCGCAGTCTTTGTTTCGCCTTCCCCAAAGTATTATCTATGTGGTCTTTCCAATTTAAGTTGCTCGTAATTGTGATTCCTAGGTATTTAGTCGAACTGACAGCCCTTAGATTTATGCGATTTATCGTATACCCAAAATTTATCGGATTTCTTTTAGTATCCATGGGGATGACCTTGCACTTTTCTTTGTTTAGTGCCAATTGCCACTTTTCGCACCATACAGAAATTCTCTCTACATCATTTTGTAATAGAAATTGATCGTCTGATGATTTTACTAGACGGTAAATTCTCTCTACATCATTTTGTAGTAGGAATTGAGCGTCTGATGATTTTACTAGACGGTAAATTACAGCTTCATCTTCAAACAATTTAAGGGGGCTACTCAGATTATCACCTAGAGCATTAATGTAAATCCGGAACAGCAGAGGGCCTATGACACTACTTTGCGGAACGAGAGATATCACTTCTGTTGTTCTCGATGATTTACCGTCTATCACAAAGAACTGTGACCTCTCTGAGAGGAAATCACGTATCCAGTCACACAACTGGGACGATACTCCATATGCACGCAATTTGATTAATAGTCGCTTGTGAGTAACGGTATCAAAAGCCTTCTGGAAATCTAGGAATATGGAATCGATCTGTGATCCCTTGTCGACAGCACTCATTACTTCATGGGAATATAGAGCTAGCTGTGTTGCACAAGAACGATATTTTCTGAATCCGTGTTTGTTATGTAGCAATAAGTCATTTTCTTCAAGGTGATTCATAATGTTCGATTACAGTACATGCTCCAAAATCCTACTGCAAATTGAGGTCAGTGACATGGGTCTGTAATTCAATGGGTTACCCCCTATTTCCTTTCTTGAATGTTGGTGTGGTGTGATGTGCAGGCCTACGTGGGGAAAGCTTGTCATCGCCGGCAGACTCTCACCCATTACGCGAAAATGCAAAAATGATTCACTCTTTTCTGAACTTTTTTCGATGCCATCTAGCAGTTCTATGTGGCAATGATCCTGTACAGCGCAGCTGTAGTGGAGAGGAGGGGCGAGTAGGCGTGGTATATGGCAATACCTTTTCTTGTATGGATTTTCTGTATATTCTAAGTATTGTGGGAATAATACACCGACTTCGTCTCACCCTTCCACGTGATGTAGATACTGCTATAATGACATTATTCCGTCTGTATCTGAGAGTAGTTAGAAAACGAAACACGTTAAGTAATGTTGAAATTTATCACTGGATTTATAGACGGCATTACGCTGCAGTACCTCCTCGATAAAATGAGGCACCCCCCCCCCCCCCCCCCCCCCCGTCGGAGGTTCGAATCCTCCCTCGGGCATGGGTGTGCGTGTCGTCCTTAGAGTAAGTTAGTTTAAGTAGTGTGTAAGCTTAGGGACCGATTACTACCTCAGCAGTTTGATCCCATTAGACCTTACCACAAATTTCCATATTTTCCCACAAATCCGGCATGCACGGGGATTTTGTAGCTATCTGGTGGTCGGCGCGAGGATGAACGTCAGAGCATGTGCTTCTTATTGCAACCAGGTGACCTACATATACGTGACTGTGGGTGAGTGGATGGGTGGGGAAAGCGTTCATCGAGCACAGAGAACAGTACATTCCTGCCACCACGTACACGAGTGTCAATTGTAGGGGAGGTTTTTAATTCTCTTACTTCAGCCATGGCCACTGCTGGTGGTCGTTGGCCGAGGCTACATCTCCTCGTTTCCAGAAGGCGAAATGGCGGGCGTCATGACCACAAAACACACTGGAGCACAGTGGTCAGTGACGTTCACAGTGCTGAAGCATGAGAAGACAGAGTGACCCCTCCAAATGCAGTGCTAGGCTGCACTTCGTGCAGCCGACAGGGAAGACATCCAGGATTATGAGTTTTTTTTTTACTTAAAGGTGTAACTGCCGCTCCGCCGTTCCATCCTATCTCACAAGGGAACCTCCCCATCACACCCCCCTCAGATTTAGTTCTAAGTTGGAACAGTGGATAGGCCTTGAAAAACTGAACACAGATCAATTGAGAAAACAGGAAGAAGTTGTGTGGAACTGTGAAAAAATTAAGAAAATATACAAACTGAGTAGTCCATGTGCAATATAGGCAACATCAAGGACGCTCAGAGTTCAATAGCGCCGTGGTCCCGTGGTTAGCGTGAGCAGCTGCGGAACCAGAGGTCCTTGGTTCAAGTCCTCCCTCGAGTGAAATATTTACTTTCTTTATTTCAGCAAAGTTATGATCTGTCCGTTCGTTCATTGACGTCTCTGTTCACTGTAATAAGTTTAGTGTCTGCGTTTTGCGACGGCACCGCAAAACCGTGCGATTAGTAGACGAAAGGACGTGCCTCTCCAATGGGAACCGAAAACATTTGATCGCAAGGTCATAGGTCAACCGATTCCTCCACAGGAAAACACGTCTCAAATATTCTATACGACACTGTTGACGGCATGTGCGTAATATGACAGTAATATGTTGTCGACCCACCTAACTTGTACACTTGGCGAATGGGTAAAAAGATTCTTCTACCTTGCCCGATTTAGGTTTTCTTGTGGATGTGATTATCACTCCCAAAAAAGTGATCGCATCGGACGGACAGACGGACAGATATAATTGTCTGAAAACAAAAAATTAAAATTTTCATTCGAGGGAAGACTTGAACCAAGGACCTCTCGTTTCACAGCTGCTCACGCTACCCACGGGACCATGGCGCTCCTACTCTCACACTCTCCTTGATATTGCTTATCTCACATGGACTACTCACTTAGTGTATTTTGCTTATTTTTTCATAGTTCCACATAACTTCTTCCTGTTTTCTCGATTGATCTGTGTTCAGTTTTTCAAGGCCTATCCACTCTGCCAACTTATAACTAAATCTGAGGGGGGTGCGATGGGGAGGTTCCCTTGTCAGTGGCAGCGGCACAAGTGTGGGATATTAGTCTACGATGGCGTGCTGGGAAGTAATGCCTTTTTACGTGAAAACTCTTAGAGTTTGTTTTAAATAAAACAAGTATTGTCAACATTATACAGCTTTGTTCTTCATGTGTACATATTTGCAGACCTGAGCTGCTGGCATATAACACGACGGCGTGCACATATGAAGGGCTTATTTCAATAGTGATACAAGTCCATTTTTGTTCATATCGAAAAATCTGCAGTTGAGATACCAGAAATATTCAAGCATATGGCTTCTTGTTAGAGATGAGCTTTCTTTCTGTTTGTTTGGCTCATTAATTTCAGAAGCATTAGTAGACAGAAAAGTGGAGATAATAGACTTGCACCACTATTGAAATAAGCTCTTCATATATCGATGAGTGAGCAACAGCGTAGTGTAATCGAATTTCGAACCCACACATATAACACCCTCTCTTTCCACATGACAATTCCAGACAATACACGAGGGCTGCGACATTTGCAGCAATACGAAGCCTTGAGCTTGTTGTGACTGACTATTCGAAATTTTCACAATCTTTTACTGATGTAAGTTCACAAGGTTGATGACTGAAAATACAAACGAAACGTAACAATCACGAAAAAAATCTCCTAATTGAGGCAAACAAAAGTTCGCTTCTAATTTTTCACAAAGGTTCGTAGTAACACTCTCACACACTAGTAACAGTCCAATTCCGAGACGAAGAGGTAATCTTCAACGGTCGCGGTACACGAGGTTGGCATCTGGTGTGAAGTGAACTTCGGGGCTGCTTCTAGCCCCTATATAGCTGTTTCCAGGCAATCAGGTTTTGGCGTGGTGATACTTCCTGCAGGCCATGGCTCGAGCTCCCCCTGCAGGAAGTAGTGATCGGAATGTCTGTTTCCATTACCTTGTATGTAAACAGCCTCTGTTTACCATGGTGCTTTTGGTACGCCTTGGGCTGAGACAACCTCATCCTCTGTTGTGTAATATGGGTTGCCGGCCCTCAGGGGCTACATTGGCTCCGGTATAAGAGAGCTCACTGTCACCGATCATTCTCTACACGGTCCCGACTTGGCCTCAACTGATTTTTATCTGTTTGCAAAATTGAAACAACACTTACGAGATCTCCACTTTGATAGTGATGAAGCGGTGCAAGCAGCGGTGCGGTTGTGGCTCCATCAACAAAGTCAAAACTCAACATTAACGGTATCAAGAAACTGGTCTCTCATTGAGAAAACTGTGTTCGTTGCCAGACTAAAGATATCGAGAAATAAAGATGTGTTGTTGTTGTTGTGGTCTTCAGTCCTGAGACTGGTTTGATGCAGCTCTCCATGCTACTCTATCCTGTGCAAGCTTCTTCATCTCCCAGTACTTACTGCAACCTACATCCTTCTGAATCTGCTTAGTGTATTGATCTCTTGGTCTCCCTCTACGAATTTTACCCTCCACGCTGCCCTCCAATGCTAAATTTGTCATCCCTTGATGCCTCAAAACATGTCCCACCAACCGATCCCCTCTTCTAGTCAAGTTGTGCCACAAACTTCTCTTCTCCCCAATCCTATTCAATACCTCCTCATTAGTTACGTGATCTACCCACCTTATCTTCACCATTCTTCTGTAGCACCACATTTCGAAAGCTTCTATTCTCTTCTTGTCCAAACTGGTTATCGTCCATGTTTCACTTCCATACATGGCTACACTCCATACAAATACTTTCAGAAACGACTTCCTGACACTTAAATCTATACTCGATGTTAACAAATTTCTCTTCTTCAGAAACGATTTCCTTGCCATTGCCAGTCTACATTTTATATCCTCTCTACTTCTACCATCATCAGCTATTTTACTTCCTAAATAGCAAAACTCCTTTACTACTTTAAGTGTCTCATTTCCTAATCTAATCCCCTCAGCATCACCCGATTTAATTTGACTACATTCCATTATCCTCGTTTTGCTTTTGTTGATATTCATCTTATATCCTCCTTTCAAGACACTGTCCATTCCGTTCAACTGCTATTCCAAGTCCTTTGCTGTCTCTGACAGAATTACAATGTCATCGGTGAACCTCAAAGTTTTTACTTCTTCTCCATGAATTTTAATACCTGCTCCGAATTTTTCTTTTGTTTCCTTTACTGCTTGCTCAATATACAGATTGAATAACATCGGGGAGAGGCTACAACCCTGTCTCACTCCTTTCCCAACCACTGCTTCCCTTTCATGCCCCTCGACTCTTATAACTGCCATCTGGTTTCTGTACAAATTGTAAATAGCCTTTCGCTCCCTGTATTTTACCCCTGCCATCTTCAGAATTTGAAAGAGAGTATTCCAGTTAACGTTGTCAAAAGCTTTCTCTAAGTCTACAAATGCTAGAAACGTAGGTTTGCCTTTTCTTAATCTTTCTTCTAAGATAAGTCGTAAGGTTAGTATTGCCTCACGTGTTCCAACATTTCTACGGAATCCAAACTGATCCTCCCCGAGGTCCAACTGAAATCGGGACTGTCTGACCAGGCCACGGTTTTCAAGTCATCAAAGGTCCAACTGATGTTGTCATGAGCCCATGTCGTGCTGTTAGCAAAGGCACTCGCTGCCATAGCCCATTAATGCCAGTTTCCTGGATGCTGTCCTAACAGATATGTTCGCCGTACATCCCTCATTGATTTCTGTGATTCGATTTCCGAAATGGAAAATCCCATGTGTCTAGCTCCAATTACCATTCCGCATTCAAAGTCTGTTAATAGCTGTCGTGCAGCCTCATAGTGATACCTTATTTTTTGACTCACTCATAATACGGGGCTATTACAAATGATTGAAGCGATTTCATAAATTCACTGTAGCTCCATTCATTGACATATGGTCACGACACACTACAGATACGTAGAAAAACTCATAAAGTTTTGTTCGGCTGAAGCCGCACTTCAGGTTTCAGCCGCCAGAGCGCTCGAGAGCGCAGTGAGACAAAATAGCGGCAGAAGCCGAGAAAGCGTATGTCGTGCTTGAAATGCACTCACATCAGTCAGTCATAACAGTGCAACGACACTTCAGGACGAAGTTCAACAAAGATCCACCAACTGCTAACTCCATTCGGCGATGATATGCGCAGTTTAAAGCTTCTGGATGCCTCTGTAAGGGGAAATCAACGGGTCGGCCTGCAGTGAGCGAAGAAACGGTTGAACGCGTGCGGGCAAGTTTCACGCGTAGCCCGCGGAAGTCGACGAATGAAGCAAGCAGGGAGTTAACGTACCACAGCCGACGGTTTGGGAAACGTTACGGAAAAGGCTAAAGCAGAAGCCTTACCGTTTACAATTGCTACAAGCCCTGACACCCGATGACAAAGTCAAACGCTTTGAATTTTCGGCGCGGTTGCAACAGCTCGTGGAAGAGGATGCGTTCAGTGCGAAACTTGTTTTCAGTAATGAAGCAACATTTTTTATTAATGGTGAAGTGAACAGACACAATGTGCGAATCTGGGCGGTAGAGAATCCTCACGCATTCGTGTAGCAAATTCGCAATTCACCAAAAGTTAACGTGTTTTGTGCAATCTCACGGTTTAAAGTTTACGGCCCCTTTTTCTTCTGCGAAAAAAACGTTACAGGACACGTGTATCTGGACATGCTGGAAAATTGGCTCATGCCACAACTGGAGACCGACAGCGCCGACTTCATCTTTCAACAGGATGGTGCTCCACCGCACTTCCATCATGATGTTCGGCATTTCTTAAACAGGAGATTGGAAAACCGATGGATCGGTCGTGGTGGAGATCATGATCAGCAATTCATGTCATGGCCTCCACGCTCTCCCGACTTAACCCCATGCGATTTCTTTCTGTGGGGTCATGTGAAAGATTCAGTGTTTAAACTTCCTCTACCAAGAAACGTGCCAGAACTGCGAGCTCGCATCAACGATGCTTTCGAACTCATTGATAGGGACATGCTGCGCCGAGTGTGGGAGGAACTTGATTATCGGCTTGATGTCTGCCGAATCACTAAAGGAGCACATATCGAACATTTGTGAATGCCTAAAAGAACTTTTTGAGTTTTTGTATGTGTGTGCAAAGCATTGTGAAAATATCTCAAATAATAAAGTTATTGTAGAGCTGTGAAATCGCTTCAATCATTTGTAATAACCCTGTAAATCCTTACAGTGAACTGTAGACTTCACGCATAGCAACAGCGTATTTGTTGTTAAATAATGCAGTGTGGAAATATTTAACACAGGATATTTGTGTAATTTGTTTAAATTTCGCAATGTGGTTCTTGCTTAACATTTAAAAGTCTCGTATGTCTTTGGAATAACAGTATAAAATCGACAAAATAGTAGTGATGTTCCCCAAAACTCTAAGTAGCAATGGAGGTTGGTGGCGTGCTTGCAGAAGGTATGTATATTAAACAACGCGTAACGGAAATTGGTCGGTGTATTTGTTAAAATGTCACACTATAGAAATTATATCTTCTTGAAAAGTGGGAGCAGATCGGCAAAATTGTAGCAAATAGCACCAAAATCAAAAACAATGTCATACAGTAACAAGTGGTTCAAATGGCTCTGAGCACCATGGGACTTAACATCTGAGGTCATCAGTCCCCTCGAACTACATAAACCTAATTAACCTAAGGACATCACATACATCCATGCCCGAGGCAGGATTAGAACCTGCGACCGGAGCGGTCGCGCGGTTCCAGACTGAAGTGCCTAGAACCGCTCAGCCACACCGGCCGGCAATACAGTAACGTGCCTTCAGAAAGTACCATCGGGCGTGATTCTCAGTTGGAAATCTTAGGATAAAAAAAACAAATTCCAATTATTATCTCAACGTGTTGCTACTGTTGTTGCTGTTGACCGATCAAGTTACAGAGCGTGAATGCAACACTGCTGGCCGTTAAAATTGCTACACCACGAAGATGATGTGCTACAGACGCGAAATTTAACCGACAGGAAGAAGATGCTGTGATATGCAAATGATTAGCTTTTCAGAGCATTCACACAAGGTTGGAGCCGGTGGCGACACCTACAAAGTGCTGACACGAGGAAAGTTGCCAACTGATTTCTCATACACAAACAGCAGTTGACTGGCGTGAAACGTTGTTGTGGTGCCTCGTGTAAGGAGGAGAAATGCGTACCATCATGTTTCCGACTTTGATAAAGGTCGGATTGTAGCCTATCGCGATTGCCGTTTATCTTATCACGACATTGCTGCTCGCGTTAGTCGATATCCAATAACTATTAGCAGAATATGGAATCGGTGGGTTCAGCAGGGTAATACGGAACGCCGTGCTGGATCCCAATGGCCTCGTATCACTAGCAGCCGAGATGACAGGCATCTTATCTGCATGGCTGTAAAGGATTGGGCAGCCACGTCTCGATCCTAGAGCCAACAGATGCGGACGTTTGCAAGACAACAACCATCTGCACGAACAGTTCGACGACATTTGCAGCAGCATGGACTATCACCTCGAAGACCACGGCTGCGGTTACCCTTAACGCTGCATCAGAGACAGGAGCGCCTGCGATGGTGTACTCAACGACGGACCTGGGTGCACGAATGGCAAAACGTCATTTTTTCGGATGAATCCAAGTTCTGTTTACAGCATCATGATGGTCGCATCCGTGTTTGGCGACATGGCGGTGAACGCACATTTGGAAGAGTGTATTCAAATCAAATGGTTCAAATGGCTCTGAGCACTATGGGACTCAACTGCTGTGGTCATAAGTCCCCTAGAACTTAGAACTACTTAAACCTAACTAACCTAAGGACAGCACACAACACCCAGCCATCACGAGGCAGAGAAAATCCCTGACCCCGCCGGGAATCGAACCCGGGAACCCGGGCGTGGGAAGCGAGAACGCTACCGCACGACCACGAGATGCGGGCATAAGAGTGTATTCGTCACCGCCATACTGAGGTATCACCTGGCGTGATGGTATGGGGTGCCATTGGTTACACGTCTCGGTTCGCATTGACAGCACTTTGAACAGTGGACGTTACATTTCAGACGTGTAACGACCCGTGGCTCTACCCTTCATTTCAGCAGGATAATGCACGACCGCATGTTGCAGGTCCTGTACGGGCCTTTTTCTGGATACAGAAAATATTCGACTGCTGCCCTGGCCAGCACATTCTCCAGATCTCTCACCAATTGAAAACGTCTGGTCAATGGTGGCCGAGCAACTGGCTCGTCACAATACGCCTGTCACTACTCTTGATGAACTGTGGTATCTTGTTGAAGCTGCATGGGCAGCTGTACCTGTACACGTCATCCAAGCTCTGTTTTACTCCAATGCCCAGGCGTATCAAGGCCATTATTACGGCCAGAGGTGGTTGTTCTGGGTACTGAAATGAAATTAAATGATCGTATGGCATTGTTGGCTGGGAGGCCCCATGCGGGGAAGTTCGGCCGCCGTATTGCAAGTCCTTTATGGTTGACTCCACTTCGGCGACTTGCGAGTCAATGATGATGAAATGATGATGAAAGACACACAACACCCAGTCATCACGAGGCAGAGAAAATCCCTGACCCCGCCGGGAATCGAAACCGGAACCCCGTGCGCAGGAAGCGAGAACGCTACCGCAAGACCACCAGCTGCGGACTCTGGGTACTGATTTCTCAGGATCTATGCACCCAGTTTGCGTGAAAATGTAATCACATGTCCGTTCTAGTATTATTATATTTGTCCAATGAATACCCGTTTATCATCTGCATTTCTTCTTGGTGTAGCAATTTTAAAGGCCAGTAGTGTAAGTTTCTTCTAAAGATGCTGAATACTCAGATAGTGTTGGTGGGAAGGGGAGTGGCGTTGGGGGACAAATAGGAACGTGCTAAACAATTGGGGTAGAGGAGACCAACATTTATGGAGTATAAATTATGGTAAATAAAATTAGGCTAAATCCAATAGGACACCTAGGCAAACACGAGCGCCGTTGCTCTACTAGGCGGCTATCTTGGGTCATAAATTATGAAAATTAATTATTTTCGGGTCATTAATTAGATCTCAAGTAAACAAACCTATTAGTTTGGGTGAGGGTCATTAAATTGGCACAGGACAGGTCGCCAGATTGTTTATGTAAGGCGTGCAATGGGCCCTTTGAGGGCAAATTGCCGCCACTGTCCCGCTACTATCTGCATTTCCGCCATAGGACAGGAGTCACACTGTTAATTCACTTATAAAACATTGACACATTTTCTCGCTCGTATTCTTTTTGTTTTGTTGTTTTCGTATTTTGAGCTAATTGCCGTGGAACACCACCACTGATTTGGCAAGAACTGTAGTATTTTCTAAGGATAGAAATCGCTCACTGTTTCCGCAAGAAAAATCGCGCTCCACATTCTAACACAGAGATCGTCCTTGTGCCTCTTTCTAACAAGAGAGCAGCGCGCTAGACCGTGACGCTCTGTTGTTCTCTATCAGAGAAGGTTAAGTGGGACACCAGCGCTCAAATAAGCACGAGTAGGTACTTGAACTCTGCTTATTGATCTTGTTCATCACATCACCACAACTTCAGTAAAAACGAATACTAAGAAATGACTACGCCTCGCAACAGTCGGGAGACCAGCCACTACATCATACTGAGAAAGAGAAAAACGACGACCCACGCAAGAGCACTCGCGCAGTCTGGCGCTCGTCTCTCAAACTAAGTTTTCCACTCATCCTCGACTATGGTAAGTGTCCTCTTCCTAATTCCCTTAATCTTCCAAAATACTGATATGAAGTTTGAAGGTTTTGTGATTTTTCCTTTTATTGTGAAACCTTCCCGTCTCCTCTATATCTCTTTTGTTACGCAATCTTCCCTTCTACAATAACCTATGACACCTTTCCTTAGGATTTCTATCTCTTGCTTAATAATAACAAATGAAATCTTCCCTTTGAAAGTTATTCTCTTTCTCAATCTTCGAATACAAATTAATTGCTGCTTATTAAAAGTGATTTTCTGATTATTTCGACGAAACATAGAATGTGTCGTCGTCGTGGCCCTCCGTCGTTATCTGCAATAACCCAAAACTGTTCCTTACCTTTTTTACTGTTACTGCATCTGACGGCTACATCGAACTGCGACATGAATATACTTACTCTGTTTACTATACTCTATTAGTAGCTGGTGTGCTGTCATAATAAGTGGCTGTATTTATTACCAAAGCTGACGTTATTCTTTAATAGCAAAGCTGACGTTATTCTTTAATTAATTTGACTGACGTTACGTAATTCATAGTTAAACTTTTTCTTGACAACAATAAAATTTTGCAAAGTTTTACGTTGATGGTTTTTTTAGATGGATTATAATCAGTAATGCAATATTGCTGGCAAAATTAATTACATTCTGAATGAAATGATTTTACAAATGTTCAAATGGGACTCACTTTTTACAATAATCTTACAACTAGCATTTCGCAAACATACCTTCAGTAGTCTTGAGTTTCGCAAAGAAAATAATTCAATAATATTATTTCCTCTAATGATAATAGTTAGCTGATGTCTCTGTACATCCGTTTATAATCTCTTGTAAATCATAGCTGGTGGCTGGCAGGCACACTGCTCCTCTCAACCTCTCGCTTCAGACCTGCTACCAACTCGCTTCACATCTCGCTTACTACTGACTTCCTACGAACGCTTAAGTGCGGTCTCTCCTGCCAACAATGCTTTCTGGTGCTGACAATCCCTCCTACCATTACAAAATGTATCAATGCGCGGTCTTTCCCGCACTTTAATTAAAATGTATCCATACGCGGTCTCTCCCGCCCTTTTTAAAATTATATCAATTTGCTGTCTCTCTTGCCAACAATACTTTGGTGCAGACATTCCCTGCCACCACAATTATTTCCAACATGAGAAGTAATAATTATTCCTACTTAATCCTATTAATAAAATATAAACATCTTTCATAAATAGTGGTTTGACTATAGACAATAGAAATATACACGTCTTACAGTTGTAATTCCATCCCCATAAATCTACGCAGGCGGGGAAGGAGGTTCAGCAATAATAATGTCTTCGCTCTCCAGCCAGAAACAGATTTACAGAAAACGCTATCCGATAGAAAATATCTGGACGCCTATTAGTGGGCATTAATATGGTGTGTGTTCAACCTTACGCTTTATGACAGCCTGAACTCTGCTGGCGACACTTTTAATGAGGTGTCTGAATCTCTGCGCAGGAATGGCTGCCCATTCGTCCTCAAGAGTCCAACCAGAGATGGATGTGTGGGTCTGGAGCGAAGTCTACGTTCCAGCTCATCTCAAAAGTGCTACATCGGGATTCTGGACAGGCGGTCCATGTGAGGAATGTTATTCTCCACAAACCACTGTCTCGCAAATATTGCTTTATAACAGGGTACATTGTCATGCTGATACAATCATCATCTCCGAATTGCCATAAAATGTGTTTGTATCCTTCTGCATTTAGTGTCTTCTTAAGCACAATAAGGGGAGCACACCCTACCAACAAAAACCACCTGCATATTGTATAAATAGCTCCTCCGCACTTCACTGTTGGCACTGCACATAATGGTAGATAAAGTTCTCCAGGTATTCGTCAAACCAAAATCATTCCACCAGACTGGCACAAAGTGCAGCGTAATTTGACAACACACATCTACATCTACATTTATACTCCGCAAGCCACCCAACGGTGCGTGGCGGAGGGCACTTTACGTGCCACTGTCATTACCTCCCTTTCCTATTCCAGTCGCGTATGGTTCGCTGAAAGAACGACTGCCGGAAAGCCTCCGTGCGCCCTCGAATCTCTCTAATTTTACATTCGTGATCTCCTCGGGAGGTATAAGTAGGGAGAAGCAATATATTCGATACCTCATCCAGAAACGCATCCTCTCGAAACCTGGACAGCAAGCTACACCGCGATGCAGAGCGCCTCTCTCGCACAGTCTGCCACTTGAGTTTGCTAAACATCTCTGTAACGCTATCACGCTTACCAAGTAACCCTGTGACGAAACGCGCCGCTCTTCTTTGGATCTTCTCTATCTCCTCTGTCAACCCGACCTGGTACGGATCCCACACTGATGAGCAATACTCAAGTATAGGTCGAACGAGTGTTTTGTAAGCCACCTCCTTTGTTGATGGACTACATATTCTAAGGAGTCTCCCAATGAATCTCAACCTGGCACGCGCCTTACCAACAATGAATTTTATATGATCATTCCACTTCAAATCGTTCCGTATGCGTACTCCCAGATACGAGTATTTTACAGAAGTAACTGCTACCAGTGTTGGAATATTGAGTACCGCTGAGCATTAACCACAGAATACTGCAGCTTATGAGAAGCTGTTCGACCGTTGTACCCCATCCCCTTGAACTCTCTATAGCCAATCATTGTGCCCGCTGGACTATTGGTAGCACTGTGGAACTCACGGGTGATTCCTTCCTCCGATTTCATACGATGTGTTACGACCACCTCCCGCAATATACGACGGTCGCTGACCGCCAGTACATGAGGTCTGATTAGACTTGTCTTAGATGTGGTTGCTCCTTCACGTTTCTGCTTCACAGTCACTTCACCAACAGTCGACTTGGGCAACTTTAGAGAGGCTGAAAAGTCCACGATGGGTTTGTTGCTCTGGTGACTTCCGATGACTAGTCTGCGTTCGAGGGCACTGAGTTCCCTTACTGAAGTAATCGTCTGCTACTGCATCTTTCATGACAACATAGCGCCAGCCCCACACACCGACGAAGACCTCGGCCACGAAATAGTGATGAAAGAAGACCTGGTGCGAGTCATCGCAGCCACCCTGCTCGACCTGTTCCAGGACTGCAGGGAAACTGTCAAAAAATCCCTGCGACATGCCACAAGGCAAATCCTGGAAAAGGACTTCGAGGTGACACAGACAGGAAATAAAATACACATCACGGTGACCGATTTCTGGCACCCAGAAACTAGATACAGGCAAGGGCAACGCACACCACAACACCCACCACAACACGCGCCACTACACACAGGCACAGACTAAAAAAACAAACCCCACCTACCCACTTCCGCACTAGCACCGCACGATGGCCGACGCACAATGTCTGAATGTACTATCTGTAAACGCACAAGGAGTCAAGACAAAACGAGGCCTCCTGATGCACATGCTGCACCAGCAAAATATCCATGAAGTAGGCATAACAGAAACCTGTCCAGACGAAAGGCAATCCTTCAACCTCCCAAGATTCAACGCCTTCCGCAAAGATAGACCCAGAGGCAGAGAAGGCAACAGAGGAGTAGCAGCACTATATGTACGAGACACCATAGCAGCTCGAGAAATCCCCCTACCAGCAGAATTAGCACATATAGAGGCATTAATCATACAGATCAGAGATGGGAACCGACATATCCTCACCATAGCTTGCATATACATCCCCCCAGGAACGCCCTTACCCTTAAACTTCTTCCGACACATATGACTACCTTCGACAAGTTTATTATCGTAGGAGACCTGAATGCAAGACACCACATGCTAGGAGACACTCCCGACAATGGCAACGGAGGTCGCCTCTTCAATTTTCTTACAACTGAACCTGTGGACAGGCTCCCAATAAACCAGCCGACCTTCATCGGACATCGAGGACGATCGACACCTGACCACGTCCTCTTCAAACAAGACAACACAGTACTCCCCGCCCCCTTTTATACTGGTGGGTTTTCCGCTCGTGACATCTAGCGGTCAGTTCCGCGTTACACAGGGATGTCGGGATAGTTTTGATCAATGTACGTACTAAGTTTATTTATAAACATCAAACTGTTGATAAATTAAACTAACTCTGCCCGAACAGGTCATGGAGGCCCAACGGTACCGACCGGCCGCCGTTTCATCCTCAGCCCACAGCCGTCTCTGCATGTGGATATGGAGGGGCATGTGGTCAGCACACCGCTCTCCTGGCCGTATGGCAGCTT
Organism: Schistocerca serialis cubense; assembly: GCF_023864345.2. NCBI lineage: Eukaryota > Metazoa > Arthropoda > Insecta > Orthoptera > Acrididae > Schistocerca > Schistocerca serialis. Next base: position 419,539,597 of record NC_064644.1, read on the forward strand.
CCGAGACCGGAGCCGCTACTTCTCAATCAAGTAGCTCCTCAGTTTGCCTCACAAGGGCTGAGTGCACTCCGCTTGCCAACAGCGCTCGGCAGACCGGATGGTCACCCATCCAAGTGCTAGCCCAGCCCGACAGAGCTTAACTTCGGTGACCTGAGGGAACCGGTGTGACCACTGCGACAAAGCCGTTGGCTGTTCATACATTACCGAAGTTAAACTAGTGGTAATTTTTATAATTGTTCTTAAAGCATAAAAATCGACCTTTTTTTTTTACTTTACAGATATACGTAATGTCTTCCACTCGAGTTTGGCCTTTTTGATGGAGACAGTAATACAAGGTACAGCGAGCAGGGATGAATAGAAATGCGAATTTTTTATTTTTCTGAAAGAAGTGAACTGTACGTGTTGGGAAGATTATTGGACAGAAATAGGTAGGAAGATCGTGAACCGATTGGAAAGAGAAGGAGAAAAGCTGGGAGACAGGACCCCTGATGTGTACAGAAAATGGAGTATCGTGTCATGTGGCTGTAGGTAGTGAAGATTTTGCTGCGATATTATGTGAAAAGGGTGCATGCGTGTGTGTGTGTGTGTGTGTGTGTGTGTGTGTGTGTGTGTGTGTGTGTAAGGTTGGGGGATGTGCAGGTATAGGGGCAGCAGAGACAAGCCATGATAATCACATTGAAATGTTTGGGTGGTTGGTGTCAAGTTTGCAGGACATGAAGGAAATCGAAAGTATTCAGTGTGGGAAAGGAAATGGGGCAATTAATAATCTGATACAGGATTGGAGTGTTGGAGAAGTGACGGACATGGTAGGCGTGGCGGCAGGGAAAGATAGTCGAGGATTTGGAAGAAGTGACAGACTGGGAACTCAAGAGACATTGACATGAAACAGGAGAGGATTTGATTCGAGTTTCATAGCTGTGAAGGGTTGCTGCAGTTAGTACTTTTAAACCTTTGCCGATATTTTCTTAACTGCATTGCCACAGAACATTATGCCATAAGACAGTGTCAAGTATACAATACAAAAATTTACGCTAGCAAAGCCGTCTCTAAGTCAATGTATTGATAGTGCGAAACAGAAGTAACTGACTTTTTAGTTTAACTTATTCACATACTAATGCCACCTCAGTTTTTTATCCATCTCATCTAAGAATTTCGTACAGGTAGTTTATAATATCTGCAAGTAATTTCTACTTGTATGAATGTGCATTGGATAACTTTTTGTAAGGTTCTGAGTAGATACGTTTTATTTTTGAACCAGTAGAAACCATATTCCTGTAATATCCTGCTTGTGTCTGGTATGCATGTCTGTGGTCCCTTTACAAAAATACACCCTAAGCAAAAGAAAACGACGTACCACGAAGGAATTATCCGAATGACTCGGATATCAGTAGATGTGATGTGCATGTACACACAAGCAATGGTTACAATTTAAGAAAAAAATGATGATTTATTCAAGAGAAACAGCTTCACAACTTGAACAAGTCAATAATGCGTTTATGTATCTCTGACCCTTAAATGCAGACAGTCACTCGGCTTGGCATCCATATTCCACTCTATTATTGCCCTTCATAGCAAGCCATCCTGAGCTTATATTTCAGCTTGATAATGCCTGACCGCAGCCCGCACATGGCGAGAGTTTCTACTGCTTGTCTTCGTGTTTGCCAAATCCTGTCTTGTCCAGCAAGGTCGCTGGGTCTCTCCCTAACTGAAAACTTTCGGAGCATTATGAGCAAGGTCCTCCAACCAGCTCGGGACTTTGACGATTTAACGCGTAAGTTGGACAGAATTTAGCACAATAACCCCAGGAGGATATCACCTACTAATGCGACTTGTTTTTAATTTTCTGTCCGTGTAAAGAGCTTCCCTCTAACGCCATAATATTTTAGTTTCCTCAAGTAGAATTTCACGATGTAGACGATCCAAGGCCTTGATAAGTTCAGAGATAATTTTTCTTCTTTAGCCTTACGTTAGCAGACTTTGTGAGACGATATTTTGTTTTCTCTGTAGAGAATCCCTACAGAAACCGAAGAGAACGATATAGTGTCGTAAGCTACCTTCCCAATTATTACTGAGAACACAGGAAGAAGTTAAATATGTCTACAATCACAGGTCACTTTTTTATCTCCTCTTTTTATGAATAGATGGTACTATTGAATATTTCAGCATTTCAGGAAACACATCGTGAGTCATCGATTGATCAAAGGGATGTTCAAGCAAGGGGGGGGGGGGAGGGAGGGGAAGACTATAAGGTCAGCACAAGAATTTAGTATGAGAGTTGGAAATTTATTTACAAATGTTGAAATGTGTGTGTATTCCTATGGCATCAAACTGCTGAGGTCATCGGTCCCTAGACTTACACACTACTTAAACTAACTTATGCTAAGAACAACACACACACCCATGCCCGAAGGAGGACGTAAACCTCCGGCGGGAGGGACAGCGCAATCAGTGACATGGCGCCTCTAACCGCGCGGCCACTGCACGCGGCATTTATTTACAGGTCGTACAAAACAGATAAGTGTTTCAAAGTTTTACTGACCTTCAAAGTAGTCACGAGCATTCCGTATAACCCGTTGCCAGCGATGTGGAAGTTGTAGGATACTCTTAGCAGTGCCAGTTGTGTTGACAGTTCGAGCGGCATGGTCATTGCCCGACTAGTTTGTAGCAGTTCTGAAGCGAATGCCGTGAAGTGTTTCCTCCAGCTTAGAAATCGAGTTGAACTCACGAGGGCTCAAGTCAGGGGAGTGCAGTAGGTCGTATAGCACTTAGCAGCTCCATCAGTCAAACAAATCAGCGACAGCTTGCACTGTACGTGCTTCAGCATTGTCCTGCAAAATGATGGTCAGGTCCCGCAGAAAGTGTCATCATTTCTGGCTCTATGCTGTTCAATTCTGGAACACAACCTACGACCAGCTTAGAGACAGAAGTGATGACACTTTCTGAACGACCTGACCATCATTTTGCAGGACAATGCTCAAGCACGTCCAGTGCAAGCTGTTACTGATTTGTTTGACTGATGGGGCTGCTAAGTGCTATACCACCTACTGAACTCCCCTGACTGAAGCCCTCGTGAGTTCAACTCGATTTATAAACACTTCACGGCATTCGCTTCAGAACTGCTACTAATTTGTCGGGCAATGACCGTGCCGCTCGAACTAGCACTGCTACAAGTATCCTACGACTTCCACATCACTGGCAACATGCTATACACAATGGTGGTGACTACTTTGAAGGTCAGTAAAACTTTGAAACACGGATCTATTTTGAACGAGCCGTAAGTGAATAGTTGCCACTGTTAAAGTTCCATCCCTCGTACATTGCCTGAGATACCATCGGAGCATTATGAGTGACAAGAGTTTTGTGATCTCTTTAACAGCTAAATTGGCAAAGCAAGTGACGCAATGAGCAATGTCTGCCTCAGTAGCTGTTACGGATCTGTTTTTGAAGGAAGGAAGATTTGTATTCTTTTTCAAGCACAACCGCAGCAGCTGTTGAATATTCCTTTATTAGTACAACCGGTTTCGCGACATAATATTGCATCTTTAGGTACAATATAATTCATTTACAGGGAAACATAGAGATTATTGGATGCCCACATCACTCTCAGTGAAGTTGTATTAAGACGTCCTTAAATTATCATTCCTTTTAAGAACGTTTTAATACAACTTGAATGAGAATGATGAGGGAGTTCAATAATCTCTACTTATGTTATAAATGATTTGAATACATACCTGATGATGCAATTTTAGCTGCGAAGCCGGTTGTACTAATAAAGGATCATACACCAGCTGCTCCGGCGTTGTTTAACAAGAACCCATTGTTACAGCTGTGGTTGGCAACAATATAAAGGAAGATTTGTGTTTACCCTCCCGTCGAGACAGGGCGTAAGCTCGTATTAAAGATAGATGGGGAAGAAATCTACCGTGCCCTTCCGAAGAAATCATTCCGGCGTTTGCTTTAAGCACTTACGGAAATCACGGTAAACCTAATTCAGGATAGCCACACGGGGATTTGAACCGTCGTCCCCTCGAATGCGAGTCCAGTATGTTAACCACTGTATTAGTTTGCTCGGTAAATGTTTTCGATTGTACAATTCTGTCCTCGTGTTTTCTGTGCTGCTAGGGAGAACCTAGTGTATCCGGTGGCTGAAGATTTTGATTTAACATATTGTCACGGCTAGTCATCAGAGAGACAAAAAGCATTTGTTTTATCGAGTTTACTCGTTTCATGCCTAATAATGTTCCAATTTGTCCTTGGCTAGTCATCAGAGTGACGAAAAGCATTTGTTTTACCAAGTTTACTCGTTTCATGCCTAATAATGTTCCAATTTGTCCTTGGCTTGTTCTTATGATATTTATTTTTTTGTGTTCTGTACCTCATTACTGCTTTTTTGATAACACATTGAAAAATTTTGCAGCATTGTTTGCAGTGTATTTTCAAGTGTTGATTAGGGCTAGTCTCCTATGTCAGAAAAAGCCGTCTCTTCCTAACGCAAAATAATTTGATGTCATATGTTATTCACACTTTTTCTCCTCTTGGATTGTAATTGTCTCTGGCTTGCTACGAAAAGCTAGAACCATTGTTTTGTAAGAATATTTTTTGGGAAATAATCAAATTTCTCATCTATCGAGTTTCGTTGGCAAAATTTCCCGCAAATTCTCACTCGATAGTCTAGCTCAATCAGCATTTATCATTATGCGAAATTGTACTTTTCCCTTCATAGTTCAAACTCGTTGCTGCAATTTGATGATTATGGTCAGATAAACCATTGATTATAGTGCTCACATCTATTTTGTGAAAACAGTTCAATTTAGAAGTAAATTATCAATCACTGTTCCATCATGCCGTATTCCTGTTGGGAATGTACTGTGTGTATCAAACCGAAGCTGACCACCAGTAGCTCTAGAAGCCATAGATGAGAAGTATCCGAGATTAAATCAATATTGAAACTTCCATATATAGTCATTTCTCAGTTATTTCTACTAAGTCTCGCTGTTACTCTCTCAAACTGCTTTATGAAGTTTAAACATTTTCTGTTTTGTGACCTGTAAACTGTTTGAGCTGCTACCCGGCATCACTGAAGTGCAACACTCAAATAACCATTCAATGCATTACTTATTTAGGTCTCTGGCCTGGGACTTTATTCTACTTTTTGTGAACAGACTTTCCTCCTTATGTCTGCAATAAAGTAATAGTAACTTGTATCCGTTGAAGTACTTCCGTTCAATGTACATGACTTCCATATAATGTTCTCTCATTCACAGATAACTGTAGAAAAATCTCTTAAAACCTTTCACTTTACTGTAATGATATAAGTAGCTTACATTTTTAGTTAACAAGCTTATTCTGTTTCTAAGTAAAAGACGAAATGCCTTAAGTTGGAACATAAGCTCGTTAAGGAGGCCTGAAACCACTGTGTAAACTCTGAGCACGTTTTATGTCATCACTTTGTTTGTTCGCTGTCCGATCCACAGGGTTAGTGTCCTCTGCATTTTTGGTTACAGGATTTTTAATGAAATTTGCACATACTTGTATGACCGAACAATTTCAAATATTTCATTTTTCTGTAAATTTGTTTAGCACAGTAGCGCCTAAGTCAATAAAGATACTTCTCCTCATATCTGATGCCTCCTCTCCACCCTCTCTCCGTTCTGGTTTATGTGCATTTCCTAAAGTACTTTAAGTGATACTTTTATCTATAGAGTTAGGTTATCCTAAGCTGTATGCCGTTTGCTGTCATCTACATGAGCGACGATTCGTTTGTGACTGTTCCACTAAGCTACACCCTATCCTCCCTTCATCTCCTTCCCAACAGTCTCCAAATGAATCACCTGATTTATTGATGTATTTTTGTTTTTACAATTTTGCTTCTAGTTTTTAATTTTATTTATGTTTACAATTTTTCACATGCTATTTTTGTAATTAATTTGTCTGTCTTCTTGTCATGCATGCATCTAACGCCACTGCAAACATACATGCCACATGATGGCATGTATTGGTACTCAGGTTTGGAAACAGGAGCTTGTCATTAGCACCAACGTCAGTGACGTAATTATGTGACAATACTATGTATTAAGACATTTTATGTGGTATGGAAACTTAATTGTGAATTTTTAAAAGTATTTTCATTTTTAATGTCACGTATATTTTATGCTTGTATATTCATGGGAATTATGTTTTATTTTGTCAGATGTTTGGATGATGGGCTATACCCAAAACTTGTCAGCAGATATAATTTTTAACACCAAGTGATTCGTTGATTTTAGCAATCTAATTAATCTTCTCAAAGTCCAAAGATTATTTATTTTTGCCCTTTCAGCTTTCAAGCTTGCCATTTTTAGTTTTCCCACAAATTGCTTCAACTAAGCAGGTATGTCTTTTGGAAAAATATGCTGTAAAACAGGTCTGGTGGATAGTCTGGAAATTACAGGGATTTGACAGGGGACTGGGAATACTGAATGTTTCTGGAAATTGTTTATGCAAGTAATCTCCTACCAGAAACATTCAGGTTGTCTGTGTTTACTGAGACCATGCTAGAGGCAGCACATTACACTCACTGTTTTGTTATCACCTCATTTTACTGAGCGACATCTGATGGACTTGCAGTAGTGTACTTGCCATCTGCGGTCTGTGGATATCCACAAAAACTATCCAGACATACGTAAGTGATTACTTGTCAATTTAACTTGCCTCTCCCTCCATACTACATTCCACATATCAATTTTGCCTACAGTGATGAGCTAGCTGTACTGCGTGGTCCTATAGCGAACTTTTACTCTTTCATGTATCTGAAGACGAATATCGCACTTACTCGCATCGTCGTGACATAGCACAAGGGATGGTAGCTTGGAAAGTGTACTTGAGCGAAATAAGCTACACAGATACTTAGATTTTTAGCATTTTATTTTGATGAATAAATGCAGCAAGAAACATTTAAATAGTGCAATGAAATTTACATAGAGTGAGAGGCAGCAACACGGTTGTCACACCTGTAACAAAAGAAATAATTCGTTAGAGGAAAGTGAATACTTCCAGAAAGGAAAACATATACATGGTTACACAGCTCACAAACAAATCATTTATCCAAACGTCGACACTCTAAAACTCATCGTAAAGCAACAAAAGAAATCTGTTACCTCAGATTTTGAGCCAAGGGCATTTCAGAAAATATAACAATGAAGTGCTGAGGTTAGCCGCAGAGAAGTCCAGGAAACGTCGTAAAGAGATATCTCTTTCCATATTCGCAGCTGTGAATCTAACTGCACTTTTTCAGGATCAACAAATGAAACAATGCACGTTCTAGTATTTGCCATTCTTTACTTTTATTTAGTGAAAATAACGGATAATTTTCTAAACTTCGAGCATCTCTCTTATCTTACTCTCATAATTCATACGTGAAATAGACTATGGTGACAGTATAATAGTCGGACATTCTTCTTCGAATCCGAAGTCTTTAAATTTACTGAGCAGAGTTTCGCACAAACTACGTCGTCTTTCTTTCAAGGATTCTCTTCTAATTTCCTACAGGATTTCTGTTACACCTCCGTGTGGACTATAACGACCTATTACAACACAGCAGAACATCTGCGGGGTGGCACAGTAGTTAGCACACTGGACTCGCATTCGGGAGGACGACGGTTCAAACCCGTCTCCGGCCATCCTGATTTAGGTTTTCCGTGATTTCCCTAAATCGTTTCAGGCAAATGTCGGTATGGTTCCTTTGTTTGGGAACAATTTGTAGCGAATACATTCGAGAGTCCACATCTTTAAGCAAGCAGCTGTCGCGTGTATGCAAAGCTGAACAAATTTCTGTGGAAAAACGTTTGAAAGGAGGCTATGGAGAGGTTAAACGAGCAAGGCTAATGTTTGTAACAAAGGTTTGTACCTAATCTCAAGAATATCTATGGAGAGATTAGAAAAGCGACGGTAGAAGCGTAGACTAATATGAAACATTTGTACTTCAGAAAGAGTTCCTGTGCTTTGAATCTCTTCTTTTTGGACTACAAACGTGTAAGTTCTACATCTCACACGCGTGCAGCGAATTCCAGAAAACAAGCAGAAATATGGTAAAATATTTAGGTACGCCAGGTACTCTGCGACTCGATAGAACATAATCCTTGCAGTGAATTAACTGACTGATGTCTACAAAAGAGTCAGCTGATATTCTGTGTATATCTTATGCATCGTGTCAGAACATATCAAGGCGTTCTTGCAACAAGCCTTTTGATATGTTATTTTCAGTGTTAGTATTCATTATTTATCATCACTTCTAGGGCGAGAAAACAAGTTGTGCGAACGATGGCGGTCATATCAAGACAAATTTCATTATGTACATCATGTCAATGTCGCATAGCAAAAAAATTTAAGAAAAAGTTACTACACCACTGAAGAAAACTGTAGATGAGGTGTGTTTGAATAACTTGGATAATCTATTCGGTATTAACTCTAATATTAGAACTAGCAACTGCAAACGTTTGCTTTTGCGTTGGTGCTCACCGTGTTGCACTTAAGGAAACAGTGATTCACTTGGAGGTGGCAGAGCCCTTGGTGCCAGATGCGCAGTTTGTGCAGGTGCACGAGGGACCGCAGTTGCAGCTGGAGCCCTGGCAAGCTGTAAAAAAAACAGACCACTTCAGAACGTACTCAGAAAACACAGGGACAACACTGACAACCTCGGCGAATTTTACGTGTGTTTTCATAACTTTGATATTCACAGGGAACAGGAGATTCAAGAAATTTAGATGTTACTGAAGTTAACATGTAATTTAGTGAAATAAAGACATTTGCGCTAAATGACTGGTTGTTAAGCCTAGATCAGTTAGAATATACTGTGTGTAACCACTGGAAAGCTCAAGCCCTGGAAATCTGAGGCAACCATCCTAACATCAAAAGTTGCTAAATGCGTTAGATTTGAATATTGACTGTTCACCAACCTAACCAGCATTAACATCGATTAATTATAGTACCAAAAAGGATGTCACGTCATTATTGCAGTCGGCCTCAGCCATATTTTAGAACAAGCAGCCGATTTGATTCGCAGTAACCATAACGATCTGTTTCAAACGTAATTTCAGGATTATTGCCGCCAAGCCATGACTAATAAGTGCCTGCAACACACTCAAGATCACAGACAAACCGATAAATCAAATTAATAATTTCTTATGCATTGCCTAAGGTCATGGTTTCTCGTACTATGAACATATTACAGCTGATGTAAGAAGTTAACAGTCTAAACGTTACTCCACAAAAGGAGTGGTGTGCTAGATGCAGCTTGCTTGGCATATCCTACACACCTTGAAGAAGTGGTATTGTAACGTCAAGTCACACATCTACAAAGTGACAGCTCTTTGTATGAAAAAAAATTAGTCTTGTGAACTTATTATCAATGCATAAAGATGCCAGTTTACTGATTTACAAATTAAGTGCGTTATACGGTTTTCGCGACTTTTATGAATTAGCCATAAGCATAAAATTATTTCGTCCATATAGGACAGCCTCATGATGATTGCGACTACCAATTAAAATAAATAAAACAATTATCATTTATTGTTCAGTCTCAGTTGCACATTTTTAAAAAATTAAATTACATGAAACTTCCTGGCAGATTAAAACTGTGTGCCCGACCGAGACTCGAACTCGGGACCTTTGCCTTTCGCAGGCAAGTGCTCTACCATCTGAGCTACCGAAGCATGACTCACGCCCGCTACTCACAGCTTTACTTCTGCCAGTATCTCGTCTCCTACCTCCGCTGCAGAGTGAAAATCTCATTCTGGAAACCACCTCCAGGCTGTGGCTAAGCCATGTCTCCGCAATATCCTTTCTTTCAGGAGTGCTAGTTCTGCAAGGTTCGCAGGAGAGCTTCTGTAAAGTTTGGAAGGTAGGAGACGAGATACTGGCAGAAGTAAAGCTGTGAGTACCGTGCGTGAGTTGTGCTTCGGTAGCTCAGATGGTAGAGCACTTGCTCGGATAAAGGCAAAGATCCCGAGTTCGAGTCTCGGTCGGGCACACAGTTTTAATCTGCCAGGAAGTTTCATATCAGCGCACACTCCGCTGCAGAGTGAAAATCTCCTTAAATTACATGTTTAGAACAATCTGGATCATCTTCAGACGTAAATAGTTGCTTCTTGTCTATTCAGAAACTCGTATCAGTGTACTCTGATATGAGTTTTTGAATAGACAAGAAGGTTGCTGATGCAACTACTTAGATCTGAAGATGATCCAGTGATCCAAACATATCATTTCACTTAAAACAATAAAAGGATTTTCAACCGAGACTGAACAATAAATCAGAAGTACTTTAAATACAAATACAGTTGCCGGTGCTCTTAAGACAAATATGTCAGCTACTGTGATAAATAAAACAGTTTTCTGGTCTGTAACCTAGTAATCACCAGATGTAGCGGTAATAAATGTGACTATTGCTACACTCTGTTGCAGGTAATAAAAATTTCAGTCTTTGACTTATTGTTAAAGTGCTAGGAAACAGTAGTTCATTTATCAACATTGTTCAGAAGACATTTTTATTGCCCACACTGGAATAAATAGGAACTTTGGGTGTGTATAGCGTAGGGCAGCACAAATAGTGACAGATTTATCGCTTTAGTGGGACATTGCAAAATGATTTGCTGAAAATATTGGAGTTGTCAGACATGACTGCAAAAGTGGCTAGCACCTCTCCAAAAGGAATTCAGATATAGATGTAGGTGCCTGAATGTTGGAACCTAAAATTTATTCGACATCGGATACCATCTCGAGGAAAATAACATAAGGTTGGCTGCTGATATTCTAAAAAGCTTGCAAACTGTCATCATCTGATGGCGTCAGACACTGCAGCGGTAGAAGTAGAGGTAGCTAAATTCGCGCCCAGTTTGTCCAGAAAAGATGACTAACAATGAAGATTTCTCCCCTGACTTTGACTTAACCTAAACGCTAGGAATAAACAAGCATTCGTGACTGTTGTTTACGTTAGTCATACCTATTCATCGATATCAGATATAAACTGAACTTCTTCATTACACTGTATTATACAGAAAAGAAAAGTGAACTTACTTGCTCCGGTTCCGCAGCAAGGGTCAGGCATGTTGACTGGCTGAGTGAGCGGCTCGAACTTTTCAATGAGAGATAGTGGCGTCTGTTGACGACTGAATGCCTACCGCCGGCCCGCCACTGCATATATAGATGGCGTCGCGACCTTGGTGCCGTGCGCAGCGATCTGCACCCGCGGTATGGGCCGTGAACTTCACGCGGAATCCCGCACCAAGTTACTCTAACGCTGCTATTGCCACCAGCCAGTCAGCGTCAAGCGTATCAGCGGAGTGTGGGGGAGGGGAGGGGAGGAGGGGTTGCCCCGGTGACTGCTGTAGCACGCCACTCCGCGGTCGACCATGAGTCACGATTACGAGCAGAAAGCGGAAAACAGTCTCACTCTTGCAAAGCAGCCAACATTTACGGAAGCGGCGTCAGAGCCTTCAGTCACACAGGAGTGTGTACTCTAGCAATAGCTTTCAAGTGTTACTTACATCTGAACTTAACCAGTCATCGTGAACCGTCGCGCGATTGTTTCGTGTTTGCAGAATACTAAATTAAATAGTATTTTTTCCTTTAGTTACATTCGTCTTTGCGACCATATAAGGGACTCTCATAATTTACCCACAAGCAGACAATTATTTCGTGTCTAAAGAACAGCAGCATGAGGATTGCGATAGCTAATTAAATATCATATTTGACCTCCAAGAGCTCAGTTTCCGTGGAAGCAGAAAATAATAATGAAATGCTTTTTTATTCCAGTCTCTGATCACAAATGAATTCTTTAGACGATGACCGGTTTCAGTCTGTAATGACAATCTTCAGATCTTTTTTACACCATGTCCTAAAGTGATAGGCCACAATGGGATCGTCAAAACATATAAATATAATCAGCATAGCATTGTCACATAGGGCTGATTATATTTATATGTTCTGACGACGCCATTATGGCCGTATCACATGGTGTAAAAAAGATCTGAAGATGGTCATTACAGACTAAAACCGGTCATCGTCTAAAGAATTCATTTGTGATCAGAGACTGGAATAAAAAAGCATTTTACAGTATTGGATCACTGTTTGTACACGCGATTATGTCGCAGTTGGTGCAATAATAAAGAACTGAGGATGGGTCCCCCTTTTCCCTGTTAGACAAAATATTGTCTTGTTTTATCAACAAGATTCTCCTGATGACTGGGTGTTGTGTGATGTCCTTAGGTTAGTTAGGGTTAAGTAGTTCTAAGTTCTAGGGGACTGATGACCATAGATGTTAAGTCCCATAGTGCTCAGAGCCATTTGAACCATTTTTTTTTATCAACAAGACAATTTTCGCAACCGTTGTGACATCCTCAGTGGTTTTTTCTCTTTTATTTTTCTGAAATATATACATACAGATCATGTTTAGCGTAGGAAGTATGTTACATCGGATTTTGTTGTTACTTAAATTATATACGTATGTACTTTACCTTTTATTTTACAACCTGTGTGTTCTGAGGGTGCCAACCGAAACCAGCTACAGCTCTAAATTAGAACACCATGTCATCTGCATACATGAGGGATGCTAGAAAATTGTCTGCACTGAATTTTTGTCTATAATCCAATTTTTAAAATGTAGGTCTCCCGCATCGTTCCCCTACGCCCCGTCAAGGAGTATAGGACTTTATCATCATCATCATCATCATCATCATCGTCATCATCTTTAGGTAAAATTTGTGGCATATGCCCGTTTTTGGCCTAATCATTGTAGTATTGGCCTATTCTGAGCGACAAGTTTATTTTTGTGTGCCAAGCGTGTTTTTGCGTAGTTCAGCTGAATCTGTGGACATTGGCAAAGTTTTGTGAATCTTAGATATGGAGAACGATTTCGTGTAGTTTGTTATTCATGGATTGTGTTTCGTATTTGGACATTGTTTACTCACGTTTTCTGCTGTTGGTCTGAGAATACTGCGTCTTGCTATGTTTGCAAGCCACAACAACATAAGCAAGACGCAGTATTCGCAAACGATGGTTCTTACCATAATCTTCAAGTGGAGAATTATGTGTATACAATCTTTTTGAAAGAGTTTCTTGTATCTCCTCTCTGGCGACACTTCTTTTTAATTTCTAGGTACTCTCAGTTTCACTATAGCCGACGTATTCGAGTTACGGGGAACACCAACTGTACTGGTATTTAAGATAATTCTCATTTTCCGTTCCATCTCAGTGATCGAAACATGTAATCTGATAAAAAATGTGCAAAGTAGTTACGCCGGCAACCTGTCTTGTCTGCTCCGAGCAACATATTAGAGTACTCTGATATGCGGTTCTGAGTAGACAAGACGGGTTGCTGACGCAACTACTGAGATCTGAAGATGATTCTGATTGATCGAAACACGTAAACTAATTAAAAATATGCAGCTGAGACGGAACAATAAACGAGAATTACCTTAAACTCTCCACTTCGTTTTTCCACGATCAACTGTCAAATTCGTGCTGCGGTCGCGACCTGTTTCTGCGTTGTTAGCAAACTTTGCCGAGCACACTGACCTTTTGCCGCAGCTGGCCAACTAAGAAAACAGGTTATGGTTCAAATGGCTCTGAGCACTATGCGACTTAAGTTCTGGTGTCATCAGTCGCCTAGAACTTAGAACTACTTAAACCTAACTAACCTAAGGAAATCACACACATCCATGCCCGAGGCAGGATTCGAACATGCGACCGTAGCGGTCGCTCGGCTCCAGACTGTAGCTCCTAGAACCGCACGGCCACCCAGACCAGCCCAAGAAAACAGGTTATGTTTCATCTTTAGAGGAAGAAGTAGAACTAAATTTCTCGTCACTGTAGTTGAGGCGTTTCATGTTTCATTACTTTATACAGAGATGTTCTACGTATCAGATATATATATCAAACGTTACATCTCTGTATAATGTTCAGAAATAATGTAACACCTCCGATACACTGAAGAGCACATACAACAAATAGAAGTACGCAGCATCTCTTTGGTTTTAGTTTACATACCCTGGTTTTCATTTAGCTTGCTTCTGTGAAAAAATATGAGCTACACACTAATTTCATGAATGTAACTACGTAGTTATATACCTGAAGATGATGATTTGAGCCACCAAAACGCGTAATAGTATATTACACAAGTGAATAACACAGAAAACTATTTTAGTTATATTTCACCATAAGCATTTCGATTCATTTATTTTTGATCGTAAACAATGTTCATGACTCAAATTGATAAGTACTATGGATGCGTGGAAACTTATTTGGAAGCAGTTCCTTGCACCACATTTTTGGCGGCTAGTTTGCTAATTCTAAGTATTTGCACTTCTGTTTTTCAGTATTTGTCACTTTTGTGCTGCACTGGGAAGCTGCTTCTGGTTGGTAGTACATTTTACCATACTTGTGTCGAATGTACAAGCCCTTTCAATGTTAATAATTTCACGTGTCACTGGTTACTACATGAGCGTCTATTTTCTGATACGTTGCAAACTATTAATGTAGCTAAATGTCACAGCGAGCCTTTTTGATTTGCTTGGTCTGTGTATCGGTGATAGAATGTACGTGCATTTCCTATTTGTTCGTCTGAGGTCTGTAGATATTCTGTGTGTGTGTGTGTGTGTGTGTGTGTGTGTGTGTGTGTGTGTGTTTGCAAGTGGAGACCGAAGAGTTGGAGCATTTAATTGAGTACATATTCATATTCGATCCTAAGATTATTCATGTGTGTATGTGACTTAGCCTGAAAGCTTATGACCGCGGTGTTTTTGGAAAATACAACGTGGCATCGTATTCTGGATCGAAAACTGCGTACATACACTTCAGTTCGTCTGGATTTAAATGTAAATGTTATAGACAGTAGGCACGTGTGTTTTCGTGTGCAATGTCGTGTTCTCCGTGTACCGTTCCGATTATGGCAACTCACAAACTCATTTTGAGATGAGAAGCGCTCAATAAGCGACGTCAAGAGATCAAGTCACTCAATGTCTGATTCACTCCTTCAGAAATGGAAACGGAGAACTACGAAGCAACATCCGCCTAAGGGCAAACAATAATGTATGAACTACACAAGTACACAGGGTCTGTAACATTTACACTAAAACGCAATAGAAACGCGGTTAACCGATGACTTTTCCACGGGAACTTAAGCCCCCCAAATTATAAGAAAATATCTTAGTTAGCGTAGAAATAAAATGAAACATCCGCTGAATATTATGGCGTACTACTGAAATATGTCTGAGCTCTACTGGAGAAGGGAACTGTTGCATAAAAGAAATATTCCATTAACGATTAATAACCGAAATTCAGTCATGTGTAGAGACTGACGCAGCACTTAGTCACTGATATGCAATTCCATGAAATGGTCAACACCTGCGTCTGACGCAGCGCGCTTGTCTTTCACTTGTGACGCATTAGCCGCAGTTCCAGACACTTCCTCATCACATTGTGCTGCGCGTCTACACAACAGAACCTCAGGACACTTTCCATAAAGCGAGACACGTTTAATTATTCTTGTGTGTGTAGGTCACTTGCATGTTGAACGTTCAAGTAGCATGCGGACACTTCTCTTACTCCCATTCGAAACTGATATTTCGTTCTTTTTTTTTCTTTTCAAATGTTCACTTTTAAGAGAGAGTTTGAACATGAGTGGGCCTGAGTTTTTCTTATTCCTTCTTTTTTTTTTCAAACTCTCTTCATGCGCTCGCTGTATTCCCTCTTGTGTTCTTCCAACCTTTTTTTTAAGTGTACGTTTTTCGTCGTGTTTCTGAACTATTCTTCACTGCTTATGTACCTTATGTGATTCCCACTGATTTAATTTCTCCTTCTTGTTTTCCCTAGTGTTTGCTAACGAGAATATTTGCCTTGTGAACTTATTCTTGTTCATCCTATGGATACGTCCATAAAATTTATTCATTATTTTTCGAAAGGCGCTACGGTCGCAGGTTCGAATCCTGCATCGGGCATGGATATGTGCGATCTCCTTAGGTTCCTTAGGTTTAAGTAGTTCTGAGTTCTAGGGGACTGATGACCTCAGATGTTAAGTCCCATAGTGCTCAGAGCCATTTGAACCATTTTCGAAAGGTGTCCGTCACTGTTTCTCTCCATTCGTAGATCTTTCTTTATCCAAATTCTTTCACGAAAGACTAGTCCAGATGTTTTCCTGAGAGTTTTCGTTTCGTGCTCTTGAGTCTCTCGTATTATTCTTTGGCCGTGAATCATCTTAGTTTCAGCAGCGTAGATTGCTTCCTATAGAACTACTGTGTTGTAATGCATTAGTTTTGCATTGACAGAGAAAGATGTTTTCTTGTAGTAACTCCACGTGAGCTTATATGCTTTTTGGAATCTTGAAACTCGCTTTTGATTGGCTGTTGTGTTCAATCGTGATGGTTGGATGATCTCTCCTAGATATTTAAAATTCTTGACTTATGACAATCCCATACCAGGATATAATGTGTTGATTACCCACAGAATTTCTGTCGAGATTTGTAGACCAGTTTTTTCTGAGGGCGCGATTGGCTTCTAATCCATTGTTTGTTAGAATAGAGTGATTGTCCTCGAAAGCTAGACACCTCAACTTGATTCTCTGCTCTTTTTTAATCGCGAGTTGTATTCCCTTTCTCACGTATTCACAATTTTTTGCGGAATAGTGTTACATAGGAATGGGAAGAGTCCATCTCCTTTGCGAACACCAGTATGAATTTGAAGTGCTTCTTAAGTTTCTCCTATGAATTTAACTGGGGAGGTTGTACCTGCCATTCTTTTCTAGCCGATTTGAATTCCTCTAAAGTATGGAGTAGTGTTTGCCTATCTACCGAATCATAAGCCTTTTTAAGTTGCCAGAAGTTACCACAGAATTTCTTCATCTTCTCAGCTGCAAGATCGCCCTTTACGACATGCCGCCTGATACTGTCCTATTAATGGGTCTGCCCGTTCTTCCAGTCGACTTAAAAGTGCTCTTGCAGGAATTCTGTACACAGCAGGGAGCACAGGTATTTACGCAAGCCTTTTCATCGTTGCATGACTATTGCAACCCACACAGTTTGAACGTGAGTACTATAATCAAATCTTCATCTCCCTTTGTAATTTTTAACCTTCCCCCCTCCAAACTTGCTCCATTGTGAAATGAAATTTGGGCCCCCACCCTCCCCGCCAAGCTTCCCTCCGTTATAAAATTAACTCTTCATAGAAACATGTGAAATTTCTAAAACTTCTATTCTGTTCTTATCTATCAGTAGACAGAGTACAGAGTACAGTTCCAATATGTTCCAAAAAGCCGCGCGCGAAATGAGGCTTTTCAAGGGGTCACATGTCGGGTTTTATTGATCACAGAGATAAAGGGTCAAGTATTTTGGATAGCCCTTGGCCTTGTGACCATTTGAATACCTATTGGAAGGACGGGCATAATGTACCTGTATAGTACACGGTCAAAATTTAAATATTACACTCTTCCTTCAGCCGGGGCAAATTGAGCAAATCGGTTCGTCCTTTTGCGTTAGGCGTGGTTTAGGGTGGACCTTAGGTGGTTTATAAAAGTATCATTTGTTCATTGGCGGCTCCTGAGGAAACCTCGATTTTTGGGTTCGAAAAGTACCAGCTGTGGGTATGGCCACTTCTATAATTTATATTCATTGCAAATGGTCGAAACTTTTACCATATGTTCTTAAAACAATATTCTCTGGGAACCTGGATACTTTTTTCGATAACATTATCCGTTACCAAGATCCAGAGGGTCAAAGTTACCGTATTTATGCACATGATATCCGGTCTAGGAGTAAATGTATTTTTAACTGACGCAGTGAACACATGGCAAGGGTCCTAGGGTCATCGGAACGATTCTCAAGCCACCGAATTAAGTTTTTAGTCAACATATTTTCAACAACAAAACTTAATGGCGCGCTGTCTCTGTATAAAGAACGCTTCACACCTATACAAATATGCCCAAAGTTGTACCGCTGAAAAAAAAAGTCTAATAAGAGTCTAGACATGCCTGAAAAGAAATTATAAAATGATTGCCAAAAATTATATAAAACTGAAAAGACTCCAAATTCAGTAAAGTATTTCTAATAATATTTTTAATCTTTTAAAATACAAACCATAATCCGGGCGTTTTCGATTAATTCCGATCGATGAGCAAAGTATCCAGAAAAAATGTGAAGCAAACGATTTTGTGTTAACTTTATATTACGCATACTTATTTGTTTTGAATATGTGTCAAAGTATATGAATGCGTTGAAGTGTATAAATAAAGGGTCAAAACGTTACTGACGTATAGAATCCGTTGTTTGAGTATACAACCCGCACATCCTGCTGTAGCAGGGAAAGAAGGAAAACAGCGAAAAAATACTCCCGCTTGAGCACAAAAAAGGCGAATATGTTCCTCTTTAAAAGACTTTGACGGGAAGGTGGGGAACCAGCCGCCTCAATCCTCATTTCGCCTTCCACAACAAAAAATTGGGAAGGCTAACAATTCGCGCTTGTTTATGCTGATAGAGCGTAGCAGATAGACAATGACAGTGGAAGAGAGAGGAGACAGTGCCAGTGGGGGAGAAAGAGAGCGGAGCCAGTGGTGGTGGTAAAAAGTTGCGGTGAAAGAGAAGGAGAGATGGATGAAGGCAATAGAGTGGGAGCCAAAGAGAGAGGAGATATTGATGGTCAGTGGAAGACAGTAGGAGTAAAAGAGGAAGAGAAATGGCTGGAGATAGGAGCAGTAGGAGCAAAACAGAGATCAGGTTGTGGAAATGAAAACTTTAGCACCTAGGTATAGGAGACATTGTATTTTGTACCAAAATTTTAAAAACACTTGCTTGTAGGGGAAAAAGGAAGTTGCCCTTCCACCCGCCCCCCCCCCCCCCCCCCCCAGAATTTTTGAGCTGCCAAGGTATGGTGGAGACAGTGGCAGTTGTAAAGAAATACAAAAGGAGACGGTGTAAATGAGACAGGAGGCAGTAGCAAATGGAATAACTGTAAATTGAAGGGAGGAGAAGGAGACAGCGGGAGTGAGACATACATAGAAGCGGTAGTGAGAAAAAGATGCTGAGTGTGAAGGATTAACCGCAAAGAGAGACTCGGTAAAAGGATTTAGAATGTTCTGTGTTAAAAGAGCGCGAATATGTTTGCATACCAAAACTTTTTGTAAGGAAGGAGGAAAGAAGATTGAGGCAGCTGGACAAAGTCTTTTAAAGAGAAACTTACTCGCATTTTTTGTGCTCTGACAGAATGATTTTTCCGCTGGGACTGTTTAATGTACAGGTTTTACTTCCGTACAAGGCTCCACGCCTGGCAAGTATTTACGAAAAGGTCTTTCTGTGAAATGGTAATGAATGTTCAAGAATGTTCAACTGTACGTGAATTCCTAAGAGACCAAACTGCTTAGCTCATCGGTCCCTAGACTTACACACTACTTGAACTAACTTATGCTAAGAACAACACACACACCCATGCGCGAGGGAGGACTCGAATCTCCGGCGGGAGGGGGTAATAAATGTTTTACGCTTTCTGTTAAACAGACGAATATCGTCAAGTCACTCCACTGTAACACAAGTTTTATTGTGAGGTTGCTCCTCGACAGAGATTTCAGTTGCAGGAAATCTTTGTCGTGCACCGTAAGGCATCCTATGCGCGTAGCCTACTGACGTCGAATATTCACAGTTACAAAATAGCTTCTACATGCAACGCTGGGAACAAACGAGAAGTGTTCGTAGTGCTATGCATAAGGCAGAGCGTGCAATGTGATGGTGTGAAAATCTAGTAATGACATGTGTATAAAGAGACAGCTGCTTTAAAAGCGGTGTCATATCGTTTCTGTAATTATTTGCATTCGCGTGGTTCCAAGCTATTTTGGAAACGTTGGAATAAACTGCAAATTGTATCTTCCCTGTTTCGAATATAGATGCAAATTCATTTAAGTTAGAGATCAGTACTAACTCTTGGATTTCAGTGGAACTTAATCGTATCATAGTACATGGCAGCATGTGTCTATGATTTTTCTTCCCGTAATCGCCGGGCCTTGATGCTTTATCACTCCTCTCATCATTTTGATACAATTTTCTGTCCTGTCTGTAAGAAGCAGAAATAAGCATACTATGTACATAACACCGTTTTAAATACAACAGAATCTGATGAAAGAGAACGAGAGACAGCTATTTTTCGTGGGATAGAGCTTATTATTGTATTTACTAACACTGTTATTTCATCTCTCTCGCCGGATTTGGGCGGTGGTGGGCTGTTAGCGGTATAAAATACCGCACTTCAGGCAAATGCTTTTTAAAAATTTAGAAAAAAAGGTGGAACGAATAGGTCAGCCTAGTAGAAAAGGATCTACTGTAAACTAAATAACTTTTTTCTGTGACGTCGGCAACCGCAAAACTGCCGAACGCATGAAACAGAGGTCACGAAAACAAATCCTTTGACCTCATCGATTCTTCCACAAAGATGACAGTTGCTCAGCAGAGACATCTACCTTGAAAACTCGTAATCACCGTTGCATCGAGCACAGAAAGACTTCTCGTCTCTTTCGTCCCCCCCCCCCCCCTCACCCCCCACCCCCCTCTGTCATATGTTGTTGTTGTTGTGGTCTTCAGTCCTGAGACTGGTTTGATGCAGCTCTCCATGCTACTCTATCCTGTGCAAGCTTCTTCATCTCCCAGTACCTACTGCAACCTACATCCTTCTGAATCTGCTTAGTGTGTTGATCTCTTGGTCTCTCTCTACGATTTTTACCCTCCACGCTGCCCTCCAATGCTAAATTTGTGATCCTTTGATGCCTCAAAACATGTCCTACCAACCGATCCCTTCTTCTAGTCAAGTTGTGCCACAAACTTCTCTTCTCCCCAATCCTATTCAATACCTCCTCATTAGTTACGTGATCTACCCACCTTATCTTCAGCATTCTTCTGTAGCACCACATTTCGAAAGCTTCTATTCTCTTCTTGTCCAAACTGGTTATCGTCCATGTTTCACTTCCATACATGGCTACACTCCATACAAATACTTTCAGAAACGACTTCCTGACACTTAAATCTATACTCGATGTTAACAAATTTCTCTTCTTCAGAAACGATTTCCTTGCCATTGCCAGTTTACATTTTATATCCTCTCTACTTCGACCATCATCAGTTATTTTTCTCCCTAAATAGCAAAACTCCTTTACTACTTTAAGTGTCTCATTTCCTAATCTAATCCACTCAGCATCACCCGATTTAATTTGACTACATTCCATTATCCTCGTTTTGCTTTTGTTGATGTTCATCTTATATCCTCCTTTCAAGACACTGTCCATTCCGTTCAACTGCTCTTCCAAGTCCTTTGCTGTCTCTGACAGAATTACAATGTCATCGGCGAACCTCAAAGTTTTTATTTCTTCTCCATGGATTTTAATACCTACTCCGAACTTTTCTTTTGTTTCCTTTGTTGCTTGCTCAATATACAGATTGAATAACATCGGGGATAGGCTGCACCCTGTCTCACTCCCTTCCCAACCACTGCTTCCCTTTCATGCCCCTAGACTCTTTTAACTGCCATCTGCTTTCTCTACAAATTGTAAATAGCCTTTCGCTCCCTGTATTTTACCCTACCAGCTTCAGAATTTGAAACAGAGTATTCCAATCAACATTGTCAAAAGCTTTCTCTAAGTCTACAAATGCTAGAAACGTAGGTTTGCCTTTCCTTAATCTGTCTTCTAAGATAAGTCGTAGGGTCAGTATTGCCTCACGTGTTCCAACATTTCTACGGAATCCAAACTGATCTTCCCCGAGGTCGGCCTCTACCAGTTTTTCCATTCGTCTGTAAAGAATTCACGTTAGTATTTTGCAGCTGTGACTTATTAAACTGATAGTTCGGTAATTTTCACATCTGTCAACACCTGCTTTCTTTGGGATTGGAATTATTATATTCTTCTTGAAGTCTGAGGGTATTTCGCCTGTCTCATACATCTTGCTCACCAGATGGTAGAGTTTTGTCATGACTGGCTCTCCCAAGGCCATCAGTAGTTCTAATGGTATGTTGTCTACTCCCGGGGCCTTGTTTCGACTCAGGTCTTTCAGTGCTCTGTCAAACTCTTCACGCAGTATCTTATCTCCCATTTCATCTTCATCTACATCCTATTCCATTTCCATAATATTGTCCTCAAGTACATCGCCCTTGTATAAACCCTCCATATACTCCTTCCGCCTTTCTGCCTTCCCTTCTTTGCTTAGAACTGGGTTGCCATCTGAGCTCTTGATATTCATACAAGTGGTTCTCTTCTCTCCAAAGGTCTCTTTAATTTTCCTGTAGGCAGTATCTATCTTACCCCTAGTGAGACAAGCCTCTACATCCTTACATTTGTCCTCTAGCCATCCCTGCTTAGCCATTTTGCACTTCCTGTCGATCTCATTTTTGAGACGTTTGTATTCCTTTTTGCCTGCTTCATTTACTGCATTTTTATATTTTCTCCTTTCATCAATTAAATTCAATATTTCTTCTGTTACTCAAGGATTTCTATTAGCCCTCGTCTTTTTACCTACTTGATCCTCTGCTGCCTTCACTACTTCATCCCTCAGAACTACCCATTCTTCTTCTACTGTATTTCTTTCCCCTATTCCTGTCAATTGTTCCCTTATGCTCTCCCTGAAACTCTGTACCACCTCTGGTTCTTTCAGTTTATCCAGGTCCCATCTCCTTAAATTCCCGCCTTTTTGCAGTTTCTTCAGTTTCAATCTGCAGTTCATAACCAATAGATTGTGGTCAGAATCCACATCTGCCACTGGAAATGTCTTACAATTTAAAACCTGGTTCCTAAATCTCTGTCTTACCATTATGTAATCTATCTGATACCTTTTAGTATCTCCAGGATTCTTCCAGGTACACAACCTTCTTTCATGATTCTTGAACCAAGTGTTAGCTATTATTAAGTTGTGCTCTGTGCAAAATTCTACAAGGCGGCTTCCTCTTTCATTTCTTCCCCCCAATCCATATTCACCTACTATGTTTCCTTCTCTCCCTTTTCCTACTGACGAGTTCCAGTCACCCATGACTATTAAATTTTCGTCTCCCTTCACTATCTGAATAATTTCTTTTATCTCGCCATACATTTCACCAATTTCTTCATCATCTGCAGAGCTAGTTGGCATATAAACTTGTACTACTGTAGTAGGCATGGGCTTTGTGTCTATCTTGGCCACAATAATGCGTTCACTATGCTGTTTGTAGTAGCTAACCCGCACACCTATTTTTTTATTCATTATTAAACCTACTCCTGCATTACCCCTATTTGATTTTGTATTTATAACCCTGTAATTACCTGACCAAAAGTCTTGTTCCTCCTGCCACCGAACTTCACTAATTCCCACTATATCTAACTTTAACCTATCCATTTCCCTTTTTAAATTTTCTAACCTACCTGCCCGATTAAGGGATCTGACATTCCATGCTCCGATCCGTAGAATGCCAGTTTTCTTTCTTCTGATAACGACGTCCTCTTGAGTAGTCCCCGCCCGGAGATCCGAATGGGGGACTATTTTACCTCCGGAATATTTTACCCAAGAGGACGCCATCATCATTTAATCATACAGTAAAGCTGCATGTCCTCCGGAAAAATTACGGCTGTAGTTTCCCCTTGCTTTCAGCCGTTCGCAGTACCAGCACAGCAAGGCCGTTTTGGTTAATGTTACAAGGCCAGATCAGTCAATCATCCAGACTGTTGCTCCTGTGACTACTGAAAAGGCTGCTGCCCCTCTTCAGGAACCACATGTTTGTCTGGTCTCTCAACAGATACCCCTCCGTTGTGGTTGCACCTACGGTACGGCCATCTGTATCGCTGAGGCACGCAAGCCTCCCCACCAACGGCAAGGTCCATGGTTCATGGGGGGGCGGGGGGGGGCCTCTGTCATAAATCTACTGCAATATCTACCTGACGGAATGTCCAAACCTGTGGCCCTATATCCGTGACTCGTTCGTAGTTCTCTTCATTCGCTCTTCCCGTCACTAACACGTGGACGATGACGACATGATACATTATGTCCTACACAAGGATAGGCGTAAAGCTATTGATAATTATTTCTGTTATATCCCTGAATATTGGCCAATCCCCCTGAGACATCCTGCATATTTTGTGATTCTGCTGGAGGTCAAAATAAAAGCTTCACCGCCTTCACCGTCTTTCACTATGTAACTGTTAATGAAATTAGTGACTCGAAGAAGATAAAAATTATATTCCCTATACATGTCAATTCGTGCTAAAAGTGCGGTCAAAATGTTGGTTTATGAAATGCAGAGGCACTGATGGAAACGCCTGAAGATTTCAAGGAAATGACCGAGGCATTCATGTAAACCATGTCCTCTGGCTGCGGTCAGTGTTGGTCAAAAATGGAAAACACTTCTGGCCTCAAAGTTCGCTGCAAAATCTCCTTTCAAAACTCAGTCAATTAGGACAATATCATCTGAATCAAGCCACTGCCGTATGCTGAAATATCAAACCTCCCATAACGGAGTAATGCAAACTGGTATCGTAAGGTTTGAACTGCCCGCCCCCACTTTTTCTCTTTCTTTTTCGGTGAGTCATCAGTCTTCTGACTAGTTTGATGCGGTCCGCCATGAATTCGTCTGTTGGTGTGTATTCCGATCTCCGTCTTTCTCTACAATTTCCACCCTCTACAGCTCTCTAAAGAACCATGGAAGGACCAATTTACTTATACTGAATTGCGGTACACGAGAAAGAGCTCAAAAAGACAACTTTAAATATATACTCGTACTTTGGTGCTGAAGCGATCAGTTTTAGAGGCAACGGGCGTGTTTTCTCCGCGTAGCTTTCCATTAAAGCTGCGCCGTGTCCTTGTTGGGTCCGCAGGGAAAGAGAAACGCCGACCTCCCGACACGGATATAAACAAGCGCAGGTGCCAGAGGGGAACAACACCTGCGTCGACGGCTTCTGAGTTTGCGGGGACACTAGGCATTCTCTCCCCTATTTCGCGATATCACAAAACGAGTACCGTCCTCTGGACTTATTCGATGTACTCCGTCAGTCATATCTGAAGAAGAGCCCATACTGCACAGGAATACTCCATAACAAGACGGACATAGTGTAGGCAGTTTCTTTTGTAGACCTGTTGCACTTTTTATGTGTTCTGCCAATAAATCGCACACAGTCTTCGGTTTGTTTTCCTCACAACACTATCTACGTGATCGTCCCAATTTAAATTATTCGTAATTGTAATCTCTGAGTATTTTGTTCAGTTTACAGCCTTAAGATCAGGATGATTTACCGTGTAGCCGGAATTTGGCAGTACTCATATGGATGTTCTTCGCACTTTTCATTATTTAGAGTCAATTGCCACTCTTCGCACCATACAGCTCTTAATAACTTTGCAGTTGGCTTTGATCATATGATGACTGTACTAGACGGTAAATGACAGCGTCAGCTCCAAACAATTCAATGGGGGGTACTCAAGTTGTCTCCTAAATCGTTTATACAGATCAGGAGATCTGTTCCCTTGGAAAACGCCAGATATTACCTCTGTTTTACTCGATGACTTTTCATCAATTACTACGAACTGTGATCCTGTAAGGAAATCACGAATTCTTTCGCGCAACTGAGACGATTCTCGGCAGGCATACAACTTGATTAAAAGTCTCTTGTGAGGAACGGTGTCAAAAGCCTTAGTGTAACCCAAAAATAAGCCATCAATTTGACATCTCCTATCCATTGCACATACTGCTTCGTGTGGATAAAAAGCTAGTTGTGATTCATAAGGAAAATATTTTCTGGATCCATGTTGGATATTTGTTAATAAATCGTTTTCTTCGAGGTAACTCATAATATTCGTATACATTATACGTTCCAAAATCCTACAGCAAATCGATGTCAGTGATTATGGGTCTGCTAGCATAAAAATAAAAATAAAACCCAAATAACGGCGATTGGTATTGTTTTATTGGATATTGGCCAGCCGTAGTCCCACACTCCAGCCAGAAGATGGAGTCACATTCATTGGATTTGTTATGGATGCACCAAGATTTGGCCGCCCAACAACAGTCACAACTGAAGGGGATGGAGTCACATTCATTGGATTTGTTATGGATGCACCAAGATTTGGCCGCCCAACAACAGTCACAACTGAAGAAAATGAATTTCGGGTATGTTTAGCTGTGACCCAAAGTGCGCAAAAATCAACCAGACGATTAGCAACTGAGCTAGATTTATCACGAAGGTCAGTGCAAAGAATGTTACACAAACAGGATTTTAAAGTTTACATTCCACGTTTACGACATGCGTTACGTGAAGATGCTCTAGATCGACGTCTTCAGTTTTGTGAAGCGATGCTTGACCAACAGAAACATGATCCTAACCTTTTCATAAAATTGTGTGGCCTGATGAGGCCAAATAGAAGTTAAGCGGACAAGTTAACAGACACAACTCCACTTACTGGTATACTGTCAATCAAAATCTTTTGCTAGAACAACCATTAAGACAACATGATGTGAGTGTCTTGGAGGCCATATCATCATTTGGCGTGCTTGGAGGAACAGTGACAGGAGCTAACTATTTGTATATGCTTCAGAATTACGTGGTAGCAGGACTTATGATATGTGCTTAGAACTTTCACTGCCGTCCGCGATTATTTAAATGAAACTTTCCAAAGAAAATTGATTGTTTGAAGGGCAGATATTGACATGGATCACGTTCACCGGACATTACACCGATGGATGTTTTCCTATGCGATGTCGTCAAGCACTCCGTTTATTCTCAAAATCCTCAGACCATTGCTGAAGTAAAGGACTACATACATACACGACGCATTTCATGATTTGGTCAGTGATACCACACTATGCCATACAGTATGTATCAGTGTTGCAAAACGACTTCAAATATGTGTTAATGAAGACGGAAACAGTTTGAACATTAAAAATAATTGTAAGTATTGTTTGTATATGTAATGAAACATAAATTCAGCCTTTTGTTTAAATCAGTGCTCAGTGTCCAGTGACTTTTGCGCCACACTGTATATACTTATTTAAGTAGCAATGTACCCCTGAACTGTATAGTATAGGAAATTTGTAAATAATTGTGAATCCCTGAGATGAAGAATCGCTCAAATAATTTGAAACACTTGTACTGATAAAATTTAGTAACACCATCTCACAAAATAACTAATTTAAACCAAAAGAAAGTCAACAATTTTCCGTATTTTTTACTGTTTCTACTAGACATTATTATACAAATCAATAGATTAATTTATAATGAACAGAAAAATTGGTTGGTACTGCTAGAAAACACAATATTCGGTACTTGAAACTCTTTTACCACCATCAATGTTCCCAACAGACATCTTGAAGAATTTTTTTTATCGAACTGTAAATCGGCTGCGTGTTTCCGCTTGGCTCATCGCTTATAAGCTACGTCTGGACCGTCCCTAGCAGTAGGTTGCCAAAATAGCTGGAGTCCACTTCCCTGGATATGAATGAATTCAAGCACCTATCTCACAGCTCTTCGGCCCAGCGGCGCGCTTCTGAATTATATTATCCCATGCAGTTACGTAACCGAGCGTCTTTGTTATACACCGTAGGATGTAATTCAAGACTGCAGTATCCTGATGAAATCGCACGCCGTGCAAGCCTACGTCAGAAACTGCTCTATAATTTTCAAAGAAGAAAGCGAGGTGGGCATAATGGAGGTATATTTCAGATACATGTTAGAAGCAAAATTTTTATATAACACGACAGCTGTTCCCCCACAAACTCCTTATAATTTGCTGCTCTTACATTTGCTAAGAAATCGAGACGTTTTAAAAACTTTACCAGACAGACTTCATACAAAATTTAACCAAACTGCTTGTTTCTGTAAACCTCTCGAGTCTGTGGGCCAACGAGGATACCTGCTTTGGCTTTTGATCTCTCAATCGCGGGAATTTTTTCCTCAACTACTTACCTGCCTCGCCTTCGTGAATCATTTTCTCCACAAAATTTTTAATGCGTTAAATTAAAATCACTTCAATACGAACCATAGTGCTAACGGGAGCAAGGTATTGAGAAACCCTAAGACCTGAGATTTGAATAACGTTTTTGTTATATCATTTCATTCTTATATGTAACATTTACACTGGGAAAAGATGATTTCGTTGCATGGAATGTCTGTACGTTTGTAGTGTAACTTACCGACAGGATCCAGATCTTAACTCAAAAAATTCCACATCACTTATCCTCAGAAGTCACAGCTTACAAACTTCAGTTATGTGCAATTTTCTGAAAATCCTTGTTTTACAATATTTTCAAAATTGTTTACTTTTATGTCTAATTTTGTGTGTTCTTTTGCCTTAGATTTGACAACGTTCTACAGCTTTATGGTAGTGAGCCCCAGCAGTTAAATCAAAATGTGGCAAAGGGGCGCAAAAAAATTACTGGCGTTTTGTGTCTTGTGTGCAAACAGTTTATTCCTACGAAGCAGCGACAGAAGATAACTACATTTTTAAAGAAAGCGTATTGTACACATTTTGGCGTACAGCGTGGCGACCGGGAAAAATCGTGGACTCCACATAAAGCATGCAAGGAGGACGTGTACCGAACAACTTTGACAAAGGATAAACGCAACAAGAAAACCATTACTCTCTGGGGTGCCAATGATATGGCAAGTACAAACTAACCGTGGAACAGACTTATTTTTGCTCCTGCGACCTGGCATTGTGTAACGCTAGAAACAGGCACAAAATAACATATCAAAACATTCCGTCTGCTATTTTGCCTACCTCTCATGGCCCAGATGTCTCTGTCTGAAAAAGACCGATTTTTCTGCTTCTACATCAGTATCAGAAATCTGCAGTAGTGACTACGAACCAGATGATGCTTCAGGCATCCCCAGACCTTTGACTAGAGACACTGAATGATCTAGTTCGTAATATTGAGCTCTCGAAGGAATCTGCATGGGGTTCCATGGTTCATGAAAAAAATAGTTCACTGCACAGACTTCAACAGTTTGTACGGAAAACGAAACTAGAATTTGCGCCGTATTGTTCTGGAGAAAATAAAGTAGTATTTGTAACAACAAACAGCAAGCGACGCTTAGAATGGCACTACCTATTACGAAATAACTGTGTCCGATGATGTGCTGTTTGTAGGAGCCAAAGACGTTACTCATTGCATAAGAAAACCGAACATTATTATTGTATTATCTGTGATTTTTATTATCTCTGTTGTTGAATGTAATGTTAATGCCTCCGATTTTGTCCTTGCACCGCTAAAGACAAAAGGAACTTATTATTGTAAATATTACGTATTAAAACTCGATGATAAGACTAAAAGTTGTATTGAAGGAAAAAATAAACGAGCGCTCATCTCTGATAAATAATTGGGTGAGGCTCGAAAGTAAATATTACCCTTTCTAGTCATTCTAAGTACAATATAAAATTTCAGCTAAACTATGTCAACGTGGAGTTGCAGAGACGCTGGTGATATTGGCGAACGAACCTGCACATAATCAGAGCGACTTTCAACGGACTCGAGAGCACACAAGGAATCTGCCACAGCTATCTACCAAAATGTTACCACACGACAAAACACACACAAGGCGAGTTTAGTTTCAATGGATAATATCAGCACATTTGAAAACCAAGAATACATGCTAGTCTTGTCTATAAACCATCATATATCATTAAAAAAACATTTTCCTCCTTCACAATGGGAATGTATGTGCTTCCCTTCCAGTTCGTTACTGAATGATTCACAAAAAGTCTTATGAAAATCTGGAACTACTGTTGAAGAACATTACTGACAAGTGTGTGGAGATTTCAAAATTATTTCACTCTTGTTGGATCGACAGCTAGGTTATACAAAATATCCGAGTTTTATTTGCAGGAGGAACAGTCGAGCAAAGGCACAGCATTGGATTAACTAAGAATGGCCACGAAGACAACGGAATGTTGGTTCTAAAAACATTTAGAAGAAGAGTTATATTGAAGCATATGTGATCCTCTTAACTCCTCTCCATATTCAACAAAATGTTGAATGCATTCAAGGAACCTGGATGTAGCATGAGTCTCATGATATACATGCTAAATTCTCACTTGAACTACTTTTCCAAGAATATTGGAGACTACAGTGAAGAATATGAGGACAGATTCCACCAAGATCTCGAGGAATTTGAAACAAGATACCAAGGCAGGTGAAGCATCACACTGCTCGGCAACTACTGTAAGATGATGAAGACGACCACACCAAGACGTGTTCATAAAAGGAGGCCAATCGGAAGCATATTGACGTGGAAAAAAAACGAGGTTATATTAAGGAATGTTCTTTTACATCCTTCCTTTCCTAATTTGTGTTTTATGACGAATAAGTTGTTTATAAAACCTCAGTGTACGTACTGTGACATACTTGCCATAGCTATTAACAATACTGCAGGATTTAGTAATTTCTAACAATGACTGGATTACGATTTTCCTAAAACATCATGAAAGAAGTTTGACTTAAAACCACTGCATTTGTGTATTGAGTGTTATACTAATTTTTGTTTTGCAACAAATCATGACGTGATGGAAGGAAACCGTTCACTAGTTCGGATTTAGCTCACCTGAAACACATTAAGGTACAACTCGAAGTTTGTGTAATATTGTGAAAGTGAAAATTTGTTGTCCAATGTTATATATACATTAGCAGTAAATATGTGCTATTTTCCTTTACGGATGGAAACCTTCGCAAAGTAAAAACCAGAGCTAAGTTTCAGTTTTGTTTGTGATATTCATCATTGGCACAAATGAACTCATAGGAATTAAGCAGTTTCATGCAACTTACATTTTTCACTGTTGCACAGTGTCATCGCAGTTTGTAGACGTTATCTGATTATTAAAACAGGCTACATGTAGTACACAGAAGAGTAGATTATCCTCCTGAAATCTCAACATTTGTTGCCCTGTTGTACATTTACAATACGTGTCCATGACACTGACCGGCAACATAAATGTTAGAAAGTAATGCTTCATTTCAATAACCAAGCATCTAAAAATGTGTCTTGACTTACATTGCCCTGGAACATGTTAAAACCAGTTTCTGCTTAAGATGTATTTCCATAGTTCATTCGTAATTTTTACCATCAGGAATACTACGTCTGAATAAACAATTTCAGCTATGTCTGCTTTGTTTCGACATTTGATTTTAAATATTGCATGTACATAAAGGTTCCGCTGTCATGGTATGTGATTTGCGGATTCCTAGAGTATCTCGTGGCATTATTTCGCACAAGAACGGTACGAGTAAGTTAAAACGTAGCAGAATGAATATTCCGATAAGTCTGAGAATTTTCGAATTGTACAGTAGAACTGTAAACTATTTTTTTTGTGCAGTAGTTCTGAAAGAAGACATTTTGTTAGTCTCCAGAAATCTAGAGCATCCAATTCAACAGATTCATTTGCGTCCAGACCCAAGAATTCTGTTTTGAGCTCCAATTACACTTTGCATCTTATCTGACTATATCATGACGGCTATAAGTATGGCCAGCACACTAAGGCAGTTGAGTTTAGGTGGAGATTACAGACTCTTATCGTTTATTAATAAAATACGGTGTTGAAGTATGGACTGAATTGCTGATGAAGTCCCCCAGAACTTTACTAAAAGCTTGATTTTCCTGTTCATGTATTTACATTTTCATAAATGTGACATTCACCTCGGAAAAAGCAGTTGGAATTGGTTGGCTTTTGTAAATAAATATTGAGTCGCCATATTCATCGTAAACAATTGAAGCATTTGATCCAAAATTATTTATGGATTGATGTCTTTTATATTCGTTGTATTTAAATTTGTGATGATTCCTGTAAGCGACCTTCCATAAACTCTGATATCCATTTTCATTTGTAAGACAATTCAACAACGCGGATTCAGCATCAGTGCCTTCGCCGCCACATATTGCTAGATGTTCATTAACTATGCCAATTTTCTACATACCTATCGCACATTTTCAGTTACTAACCTTCGGAATACAGTGAACATTAGATGTATTACTTATATATGCAGATATAAATGTGGGACACTGAAACTATTACACTGTTATTGTTTGGGCTTTTGCTCTTAAAATTAAGGTTGTACATTAACAGACGCACAGAACTCAGTAAACAATTTTTTTGGAGAATACATGATGCTAATAACGTTAATCTTGAGATTTGAACTAGTGCGTCTTAGAGAAGCTACCACCCTTTTTTATAAAAAAAATTACGTTGGTATGCTTAAAACGCGTTTCACTTGCTGTGTATGAAATAAATAGGAAAGTAAGGGTGAGTGGGAAATCATAAGAAATTATACAGAGACTATGTTTAAACATTAAATACTTTATTTTTGGTGATCACATGCTATGCTAATATGTTAATACACAAGGGATGATGTGTGGTGAAGGTCGAAGAACAGGGTCTTCACTCCTGCAAAGAAGAGAATTGTCTCATTAGTCAAACACTTTCTACAGACATGCAGCTAATTTGTTCTCTCTTAAAACTGAAAACTAATATTTTTTCCATTTATTTAGCAATGTAAATTAAATGAGTTATTTTTTTATTCAGGCAACCTGTCTTACAGTCAATAAACTTGGCTGGTTTCACAAATGGACCACTACTGCTACGTTTCAAACAGTTTGTCATTTAACTGTCGATATCTTGGAGTGAGAGCTACATTGATAGGATAACTTTGTCTGAATCGTATAATTCGTTAACTGCTATTGCTCAGGGAGTTCATACGAGCAGGATATGCTACATCGAAAGCTTGAGTTCTTAAGATTTCTTTGTGGTTCTCAGGATGTTTGTAATCTGCATTATATACCAATTGTGGTAGTTAACAAATAAATTTCGTATGACTGCCGGTCTGACGTAAGCTTTCAGTTGTTACCTTGCCACACTGTGTGTATCGATGCTTTCTATATACGCACATTCCGACTAGGCCTCGCGCGCCTGAACTTCTGGTGCCTTTTCGTAAGGCACGGCACATAAGTTGCGGTTTTTTGATGGTACTAACATTTTCAATTACAGATATAGAATTATTTTTAAAAATTCTTTTGCGGTAATAGCCTACAAATTAGGCGATCACGACGTCCAACACTTCAGTAACAGGTACGTCAACAAACAGAATACTTGTCTATTCCTAAGTACGCATACTTATTTGACACGAAGGCAAAAAGATTGGGAAGCTTCTAAGTGGGTACCATCGACACTTGAACCCTTAAACCTAAACTGAAATTCTACATCAACATGACTACTCTGCAATTCACAATTAAATTGCCTGGCAGAGGCTTAATTTTATATTTCTCTACCGTTCTACTCTAGAACAGTGCGCGGGAAAAAACGAATACTTCAATCTTTCTGTGCGAGCTCTGATTTATCTTATTTTATTATGATAGTGGGCGCCAACGAAATATTTTTTCACTGTAAGGAGAAAGTTGGTAACTGATATTTCACTAGAAGATCCTGTCTCAACGAAAAGAGCCTTTGTTTTAATGATCGCCACCCCAATTCACGTATCGTATCTGTGGCGCTCTCCCCCCTATTTCGCTACAGTACAAAACGAGCTGCCCTTCACTGAACTTTTTTGATGCCCTCCTATCTGATGCGGATCCCACACCGCACAGCAATATTCGAGAAAAGGATGTACAAGCATAGTCTAGGTAACCTCTTTAGTACACCTGCTACATTTTCTCAGTGTTCTGCAAACAAATCAGTCTCTGGTTTGCTTTACAGACATCTATGTGATCGTTCCAATTTAAGTTATTGGTAATTGTAATCCCTAAGTATTTAGTTGAATTTACAGCCTTTAGATACGTGTGATTTATCATGTACCCGAAATTTAGCAGATTCATTTCGGTGCTCGCGTGAATGACTTCACACTTTTCATTATTTAGAGTCAATTGAAACTTTTGCACCCTACTTACATCTTGTCTAAATCATTTTGCAATTTGTTTTGATAATCTGATGGCTTTATAAGACAGTAAACGGCAGCATCATATGCAAACAATGTAAGTTGTTTCTTAAATCGTTTACATAGATCAGAAACAGCAGAGGGCCTATAAGACTTCCTTGAGGAACGCCTGATATTACTTCTGTTTTACTCGACGACTTTCTGTCAGTTACTACGGACTGATCTTTCTGACAGGAAACCAAGTATCCAGCCGCGTAATTGAGAGGATACTCCACAGGAACACAATTTGATTAGAAGTCGCTTGTGAGGAACGGTGTCTAAAGCCTTCTGTATTCTGAAAATATGGAATCAATTTGACATCCCTGTCGATTCCACTCATTCCTTCGTGAGAATAAAGAGCTAGTTCTGCTCACAAGAACGATAATTTTGAATGCTTGTTGGATGTTTGTTAATAAATCGGTTTCTTCGAGATGGCTCATAATGTTCGAGCACAGATATGTTAACAAATCCTACCGCAAATAGACTTTAGCGATATGAGACTAATTCAGAAGATAACTCTTGTTCCCTTTTTAGGATATTGGCTCGACATACGTAATATTTTAGTCTTGAGATACTGATCTTTAAACGAGCTATTGAGTGTGTTTGTGTAAATCTATTTGAATTTGAGTTTGATATCACTTATTTTATAGATGAACCGGAAGTTACGACGCCTTTATATAACTTCGCAACACCTTGTACTTACACACACTTTTACATTAAATGTCAGTTATAACAAATGAAACGTTTCAGTAGTTTCAGTCGGATAGCGTTACAATTTGGAAAGCAGGTATAGTACGAGTATAAGGAAATTGCTTACTGTGCTTGGTGATTATTATATTGAAAGTGCAAACGCGTAAGTTTCCATCATTTCTCGTGACAACATTCTGATAAGAGAAGCCGGGTTGCTACTTTCCGATAAGACGAGGTAAGCAAACACGCGGCATCGCTGAGCCCTCTGGGTTTCTGTTTGTTTAGCACGGCACGTGTGTAGCTACACTTTAACTGAGCAGGCGGTTCTGGACTGGCCGTGTTAACACATGTGACCTCGGCGCGCATCAGCAGCAGCCGGCGACACCGACTGACATCCGTCAATTACTCCCTCTTATCTGCTGTCGCCGCTGCCTCAATTGCCACTGCGTAGTGCCTCCCTCCTCGCTCGGTAACTAGCTCCATTAGACAGATTGGAGGATGGTGACGTAATTGTTTATGACAAGTATACGCTCTTCTGCCAAGACGCGTTGTAAAGTTGTACCATTTAAGTCGCGTCCCCTCACTATTATAATACGTACAGTGCAACAGAAAAGTTGTGTAAACCTATTATTAGTGAGAGTGTGGCTACTATAGTGTTCGCAGTTTTGCTGTCTTAATTCTTAGAAAATAATCTTTACTTGAGCAGCTTAAGTCGTGTGTTTGCGTCCTTGGTGATGTAAATAAGGGAAACATAATAGATTTCGGAAACGAGAGGACAACAC
This sequence comes from Schistocerca serialis cubense, assembly GCF_023864345.2. Taxonomy (NCBI): domain Eukaryota; kingdom Metazoa; phylum Arthropoda; class Insecta; order Orthoptera; family Acrididae; genus Schistocerca; species Schistocerca serialis. The sequence goes on from NC_064644.1 coordinate 419,574,966, forward strand.
CTGATATGACTTTAAACAAGTCTTCTGTTCGTTCGAAATAGTATTAGATTCTATGTTACCCTATTCGTCTACAGTCCTTTATCGTTGCGAGATACATATTAATATTCTAAACAGAATCGAATTGCTATCAGAATCTTAGAAAGCTTTCTAAGCAGCGTTCTGAATTTTACACTTCTCTGAGTGTTTTATGTTACACCCTCCATATAAAACAGGAAAACAAGCGCCACAAATTTTCTTAGTCTTAAAAAGTTTCCCGTGCGGCCATTTTGGCAGCAGCTGTATATAAATTACAATAGTTCAAAAGAAAATGCTGCACGTTATGTTTTTTTGTTTATCTTGAGTACCCAGAGGCGTTTCAGCTTACTGTAGTTACAAGGTATATTCAGTGGGTGTCAGATCAGCGTCTAATGCTTTATTTTTAAGCCACACGCTTTCTCTCACGTGGCAAACGGCATCAAAATCTGCCACTGTTTCCAAAATTAGTGACCAAAAGAAAAACTGCAACTTTCAAACACTTTGTCAATGCGAGTAAGCTCTTTGGCTTAAAAATAATGACTTAGATACTGATATGAAACCCACTGAAGATGCCTTTTAACTACGGTGAAACGCGTCTGGCTGCACGAGATAAATAAAAAATCGAAAAACGTTATGTGCAGCATGCAAAAGGCGTTTTTCTTTTGAACTACTGTAATTTGTAACTCTTATTTATGCAGAATACATCAAACAGAGCTTCTTTATTTTCATCTTGTCTCTTTATTAACACATTGTAAAATGCTCTAACATACTGTGGAAGATTAAGGGTCAGTGCATAAAAGGTTTCGTAGTGCCTCAATTCACTGTATTCGTATATAAAGCGTACCATGTAACGTTTTCGACGAACTTTGGAAGCAAAACGTTCAGCATTTTTGTCTGTGTATTAAACTGAATTCGATTTCCTTGGGTGAAGAGAGTTAAGTTTATAAAGAACTTCCTCCACACTAACGGAAACGAGAAGATATAACTTGGCGTAACAGATATAAATTAAGGAATTTTATATACTCTCTGTGAACTATTTAATTTGTTTTAACTTTTTGTACATCATCAGCATGTGTTTTATCAAATCAATGACAATTACACGAGTTACAGGTTTGAATAAAAAACAAAGGAATACTTTTCTGTCGTTATATTAATTCGTTTTATTACGTGCATCGCTTGTATGACTGCCTTCTGTTATGTGGATGGCCGCACATGTGTTGCTATGGGTCAATAAAAATTTGAAAGAAATGTTCACACAGGAAGGAGGTGTACCTTATTACCAGCATATTTTTATGAGAAAAGTTTCGTTTGTATTATAGAAGTCCTGTGTCTGTGCTCCGTGCTAGGCAGATCTAGAATGACGTTAAGGCATGTAGTTCTTTACACATGAAAGAGAATTGCTTCATTATACAGGTAGAAGGCTCGAGCATTAAAAGCGCTAGAAAACAGTTTTACGTATTATAGCAGTGAAGAGGCCTTTTTCCAGCACTTAGAATTTATTAATTGAGGGAGCCTGTGTGTAAGCAATTAAGGCCAAAATATCAGGTCTCCCATTCAGTTGTGTTCCGTATTGGCTGCCATTTCCCACTTGCTTACAGATTTGAGTTCGGTTTAATCTTCGCAAATTTACTTTACAGGAAGGCAGCTGAGAAGAATGAATGCTAGGGATGAGGTGGGGAGCAAGATAACAGTTCTTTCCGTCGCTCACTTCCACCTTGCTTGGGCGTCATTGTCCGCCGGTTATGAGTTCTGGGTTTATTTCATTTTTTATTTAAAGCTTCAGTTCAAGGGCAAAGTTCTAGTGAAAAGTAAATGCGGACATCACATGCACGTTAAAAGCAAAAGACGGACCAGAAAATGGTACCATTGTCGGTGTTTCAGCTGAATAATCCGAAACGTGAATTGGCAAAAAAACACATTTCAGTAGTTGCATATCAGCGTTAACTGATACAGCAGTTACCGATACCTTGTATACAAAATGGATAATTTGGTCGATATTATTTCTTCAGAAAAAAAGGAAGGAAGATTGGAGTTTAACGTCACGTCGACATCAAGGTCATCGGTGATCGAATTTCAGAAGTATCAGTGCACTGAAGACGTGAAATGATTTAATACATTTACGTTGCTCTACCCTCTAAACGTCACTCACAGTTTCAGTTTTCTCGTAGTGCATTCAAGAAAATGCTCTTAGAACAGTGTAAGCTATCCTGTGAAGAAGACGTCACCCGTCTCGTAGCCACATTCCTAATGCACCCGTTTTCGTCAGCTAGTACACTATCCATTGAAATAAAAAACAAACTTCTGTGCATCTTTCAAAATTTTGTAATTTCACTGTTCTAAAGTGTTGCTCTGCGAAAAGCCACAAGCGATACTTGTGTATCGCACGGATGCGTTCTTCGCATGAGAAAATATATTCCTATACTGTGTTCTGCCTACGGTGAGACACTATACAATTTTTTATGTATTTTACATTAAGCTGCACAGCTATTTAGCTAACTGCGATGTTAATTACATATTTATTTGCTACGGTTACAGTGAATTTTCTTTGCATCTCACTCTTTCTTAATGGACACCCTGCAGCCAGGCGCGGAACAGTATGCTTACCTTGGTTGAGCGACCGTGACTAGCTCACTTGGAGGTTGTGGAGGAGCCCTTGGTGCCACACGCGCAGTTAGTGCACGTGCAAGAAGCACCGCACTTACAGCCGGCTCCCTGGCAAGCTGCAACACCAAACAACACCTGCTGTACTGGTAGCACGTGGCAAGGTCCGCTACACACGGCGGTAATGTGTTCACTTCGTAAGCGCTTCGCTGGGCAAGAATATTAAACTCCCCAATTTCTTTACTGTTGCTTTTAGAAGCGAAAGGAAACCGCATAATTTCCGAACTTTACGTGATTTACGTAGTGGGTATAAGGGGGTGTTCCTCCAAACAGTCGACATGCTCATTTTTCTGCTATTTCGGCAGATATTTGAAATTTCGTTTTTCCATCGTGCAGCTGGAGTCAGCCCAAACAAATCGTGCTCATCCTGCGACATCCGGTGTCGACGGGGAAGCGTTGGTTTGTTTCCCGTTACAAACAAAAGAATTTTTAAAGCGAATTTTTATGTTCCCATTCGATAGAACGCTTCCAAATTATTCAAGCGCCATATTCGTTTCAGCGATATGTGTGCTTAACTGCTCCTTTTCATACATATAAATAAAACAAAATACCGTACTTTAATTTGGGATCGCTCGAATAGGCACGTAAAAATCCGTTTTAAAAACCATTTTCTTTGTAATGTGAAAAATCTACGCTTTTCCGTCGCATGATACACGTGATGAGCATTAATTGTTTGCGCTGATTCCAGCAACACACTGCAACAAATAATTTCGAGACTTCTGCCGAAAAACCAGGGAAAATGTGCGTGTCGACTTTTAGGAGGGACATCATATATCAGGGGTTCCCAAACTTTCCTCTACGGATCACTTTGAGAATCCTGATATTCTGATGGAACATCTTGTTTGTTTTGAAGTTAACTAAAATTTTCAAAAACGGGAAAACTTCTTTAATCCAGTGATTAATTCAACTGTAAATCATAAAAAATAGCTTAAAAATTACATTTTAAGAAATAATTAGTATTGTCAAAATGTCGAAGAAGAGACGCCGTGTTATTTTTAGTTTTCCCCCATATTTTGAGAGGTGGTAATATGCACAAAAGAAAATCAAAAAATTCCACTAGCATAGGTACTAAAATGTATAGGTTATTTAAAGAGCTACGAGTTCATCTCCGCTACTACGAAAAACTTCTTTGCTAGACTAATAGGACCTTACATTGTACCAAACAGGTTAACTGGTGAAACGTATCTTCAGTTGCCATCAAATGACATGTCTGTCCTGATGGAGGAAGTACTATTCCATAAACGGGTGGACGTGTTGTTCGTGTATCATGGAGCACCAGCTCATTTTCTCCGAAATGAGCGAGAACGCCTCACACAGACCCTTTAATGGGCAACGGTTTGGTCGGGAAGGTCCAGTCGTTAACCATCTCGGTTTCCCGATCTTAATCCCTTGGATTTTTGGTTGTGGGGACGCTTGAAACCTTCGGTTTATACAAGCCCCATTAATGATGTACAACACTACAGAAACGCCTCATCAGTGAATGACTGAGTAACCATGGCCAACCTGGTGTTTTTCAGAGTGTACATGATTTCCTAAGACGTCGGGCAGAAGCTTGCCCTGCTATGAATTACCATATCGAGCATTCCTTTAGCGATGGTTTGCAAGTGCTGCCCGTATGCAATAGCAAGCAGGTTCACTAGAAGTTCTACTGTTTCAAAGTAGAACAATAACGTGTTTTCATTTATTCACTTCTGTGTTTATTGCGTTCTGTATGTCTTTGCTAATAGAAACAGAATTGTGTTTAACAGTAGCAACGCTGAAGTTCTCATTGCTCTTTGGGGAATGCATTTTAGAGCCCATGTTTACTGGATATTGCCTTCAAAAACGGCTCTGAGCACTATGAGACTTAACATCTAACGCCATCAGTCCCCTAGAACTTAGAACTACTTAAACCTAACCAACCTAAGGAGATCACACACATCCATGCCCGAGGCGGGATTCGAATCTGCGGTCGCGCGGTTCTACACTGAAAGGCCTAGAACCGCTCTGCCACACCGGCCAGCCTATTTTTCCTTTTCGTACATAATAACTCCTCTCAAAATATGGAATACTTTTTAACACATTTTATATAACGGATTGATGTACAGTTTACAAATACAGAAAAACAAATGGCTTTCACCCTATCATCAGCTACAATATTTGCTAACAAACATCTGATTTCATAAGGGGTTATAGTAAACATTGGACAATCACTTCTAATGTTAGTCTGAGTCTGCATCATGTTTAGTACTGTCCCCAAAAGTAATAAATTGTAACTGAAAGTAAAGAAACTAATGCGTCAGATGAAAGTGGAATAAGGTAATTCACAATTTAACCATGTAACCAGTCCCGCTTACAGCGTAAAAAAAAGATGAATCCGGAACTGTAATGAAACGCCTATAACGTGGAGACTTACGATGCAAAAGATAAGTAAAAATGTTGGGTGGTTTCTGTTCACTTATATAACTAAAATACTGCAAAATACCCGTTATTTGAAGTAATGTGCAGCTAGAACCGAACTTTGAACATGTAGGTGGGGATATTAGTAAAAGGTTCCAACGTGATATGCCATGGTGGTTGTGTATTACGTACGCGAACTCAGAACCACGCTGCACCGTGTACCTATGTAAAACACAACCCTCTTATGAGCCTGCAATGGTTCGAAAGCTGGGCGATGGGCAAAAAACTTTTTTTAACATTAAATAACAGCGGGTCGCAGTCTCAGTATAAATAATCCGCTATCTAAATGGATTAGATAAATCTGTATAACATACGTATTATCGTCAGTGTGCGTGTAGTAAATATCAGACAATACCACAAAACAGGAAGAGATGGTCAGCATCAGAGCACTCGATATATTGATCACTTTAAAAATGCTGTATCTCTGTGGCAGTATGAAATCTGACGGACGTATAGAAGTGGGTAAAAGTTCGTTGAATGAGTTTTTGTAAATTACAGAAGCATGTACTCTGGAACGAACAAGTCATCTAAAGGTCAATACAGACTACCCTTCATACTATACCGACATAATTGGCTTAGAAAGCAGCACAACAACCAAGAAAGTTGACAAAAAACTGTAGGTAGGGGAAATGATGTTCTTACAAGTTAGAGTCCGGAAGACTTGGGTGGATTGGGTAAAAAATGAAAAAACTAAGGAAAGTACCTGAACTGTACACATCCTTCAAAGAAACAGTAACAAGGTCCTTTTAGAGTTGGTTTGGCCATGCCAGACGAACGGAAGTGGCAGGGATAGCAAAACAGTGTCTACAGACAGATGGGACTGGCAGAAAGAAGGCCGGTAGGAAAACCAAGAAAGAAGTGGCTTGACCAAGTGAAGGAATAAGAGCTGTAAGCTGCGATACCGTCCTCAGACAAGAATGGCACACGGACAGACACAAACTGAGTAATCTCGTAAACCATACCTGGCAAATGGAGTGGAAATGGGATGAATATGATGACAGAAACAACAGGGCTGAGTAGGAGCAGAATTGGCGTGAATGAATCTGATAAGCGAGTACTTACTGCCTCCAGTTCCGCAGCACGGGTCAGGCATGTTTGGTAGAAGTAGGCGGCTTCAGCGGTTGCGGCAAGTGGTCAGCGGCGTCCTGGGACGAGATGCCGGTGGTGGGCCCCTGCGCCCCTTATGTAGGCGGCGCACTTGCTGTGGTGCCGTGCGCAGCCGGGCCGGCCGGCCCGCGGCCAGTGCGCACGCGCGCCGCTACCCTACCCGGTGCAGCGCTACGTCACACTCCGCGACCGCGCGTGGCCTGCAGCTGTGTGGCTGATTCGCGGCCACGTAGCCGCGACACGGCCCGCCGGCTCCCTGTTTACTCACACGGCGCCGATAACGGGCCTGTACAAACTGCCGCCCACTTACGCTGCTGCAGTGTACTACTGTTTACCAACAACATACAGGCAGCGAGCGGAAACTAAACACGGCTCTCCTGGCAGGCTCATTACATTCACGATATTAATCTACATCTTACGTAATTGTACCAAATGCGGTGGCAGTTTTCACCTTCAGATTTTGAACTCGTGCATGTACGTGGTCACAGGCAAAAGGAAGAAAAAATTAAATGTCTAATACTAACTTCTTTGGACCTGGAATTATAAAGTCAGTGTATTAACACATTTTACTATTCCGTGCCTCTATCTGTACAAACGGATCCCTTGAAGGATCGCTTTGGTGTCTGTCTGTTCGGCTGTTAAGACCCCTTTTTTTCCCTAACGGGCAGACGTATCAAGTGCACATTTACGTTACATATTAAGCTCTATGGTCCCTTGGCGGTGTAAAAAATTTAATCTCCTAAGGCCGGTATTACAAGATCGTATTTCTTTGTCAAAGTCGAGATGTCAAATATTTACACTACTGGACATTAAAATTGCTACACCACGAAGATGACGTGCTACAGACGCGAAATTTAACCGACAGGAAGAAGATGCTGTGATATGCAAATGATTAGCTTTTCACAGCATTCACACAAGGTTGGCGCCTACGTGTTGACATGAGGAAAGTTTCCAACCGATTTCTCATACACAAACAGCAGTTGACCGCCGTTGCCTGGCGAAACGTTGTTGTGATGCCTCGTGTAAGGAGGAGAAATGCGTACCATCACGTTTCCGACTTTGATAAAGGTCGGATTCTAGCCTATCGCGATTGCGGCTTATCGTATCGCGACATTGCTGCCCGCGTTGGTCGAGATCCAATGAGTGTTAGCAGAACATGGAATCGGTGGGTTCAGGAGGGTAATACGGAACACCGTGCTCGGTCCCAACGGCCTCGTATAATTAGCAGTCGAGATGACAGGCATCTTATCCGCATGGCTGTAACGGATCGTGCAGCCACGTCTCGATCCCTGAGTCAACAGATGGGGACGTTTGCAAGACAACAACCATCTGCACGAACATTTCGACGACGTTTGCAGCAGCATACTCTATCAGCTCGGACACCATGGCTGCGGTTACCCTCGACGCTCCATCTCAGACAGGAGCGCTTGCGGTGTTGTACTCAACGACGACCCTGGGTGCACGAATGGCAAAACGTCATTTTTTTTCGGATGAACCCAGGTTCTACTTACAGCATCATGATGGTCACATCCGTGTTTGGTGACATCGCGGTGAACGCACATTGGAAGCGTGTATTCGTCATAGCCATACTGGCGTATCACCCAGCGTGATGGTATGGGGTGTCATTGGTTACACGTCTCGGTCACGTGTTGTTCGTATTGACGGAACTTCGAACAGTGGACGGTACAATCCAGATGTGTTACGACCCGTGGTTGTACCCTTCGTTCGATCCCTGCTAAACCCTACATTGCAGCAGGATAATGCAGGACCGCATATTGCAGGCCCTATACGGGCCTTTCTGGATACAGAAAATGTTCGACTGCTGCCCTGGACACCACATTCTCCAGATCTCTCATCAGTTGAAAACGTCTGGTCAATGGTGGCCGATTAACTGGCTCGTCACAATACGCCAGTCACTACTCTTGATGAACTGTGGTATCGTGTTGAAGCTACATGGGCAGCTGTACCTGTACACGCCATCCAAGCTCTGTTTGACTCAATGCCCAGGCGTATCAAGGCCGTTACTACGGCCAGAGGTGGTTGTTCTGGGTACTGATTTTTCAGGATCTATGCACCCAAATTGCGTGAAAATGTAATCATATGTCAGTTCTAGTATAATATATCAGTCCAATGAATACCCGTTTATCACCTGCATTTCTTCTTGGTGTAGCAATTTTAATGGCCAGTAGTGTATGTCAAAGGAACTTGATGGTTTAATAGGGAACTTTGCCAAATCTCGCCAGTCATCAAATAAATATGATCAAATCTAGGGCCTCGCTGTAGATTTGATCATAAAACTCGTCGTCTTCTGTTCATTGCAATGTGAAATGTAACCGCTTGGAGCGCTGGCGTCGCTACAGCTACTTGACGACTCCGTAGTGTGTTTGTAAACTTGACTTCAAAGTTGGTGTGTTCCTTCGAGGCATTTTCTTTAATAAACTTGCTTCGACTGGGGGGGGGGGGGGCGGGGGGAGTGAGTAACCGACACAGATCATGCTATTAATTGTGTGTTGATAGACAAGTGAAATATGCTGCAGGTGACATATGCAATCACACCTACAGCCATCCACCTCTACATCTGTAAACATCCAGGCAGCTTTTCAGCAAGCCGGAGTAGAGGATGTGGTCACATTATAAAATAGCTTTCCATTCTACTTTGTCTATTTTTGAACTCTGGATGCCAGAAGTTAAAAAGTGCTTCATCTGTTTCGTACTGCTTAGTTATTTTGTAGTTGTTGGAACACAAATTCCATTAATTAAATTATTCAAAAATAAAAACATTTTTTTTGTCCATATAATATACTAAACATTTATTTACCTTTACATATTCCTCCTTCACAGCTTTATAAATCGCTTCACACGTTTCTGGAATCATTTTCGTTAATGTGCAATGTGATATTCGAGCGCTGTGTTGTAAACTAGAGTAGCTCTGTCCTGTATCAAGAAATCCCAGCGTCGCAGTTTTTCTGTCCTCTGCAGGTATAGCATTTCTCAAGAGAGTATTCTGTTTTGTAATATGAGATGCCACTTTACTGAGCAGATACTGAAATACACTCCCATCCATTCGTAAGTAATTTATATATAAGACTTGATATCCTTCACTTGCACCTCTCGTAATAAATTTTACTAAATGCTTTTATTATCCTGATGTAATACCTGCGGCTTCATCCAAGTAGGTTTTCTATTTCCCACCGCTTTTCGTCCAGATACACACATAATGTAATTGTGGTACTAGTAACTGAAGCACATAATAACAAGTTGTTATCCGCCATCTTGAAATTTCACGAAAAATATGACGACAGTGTAATAACTCTTTTTAGCACCACGCCAGCTATCTTTGTCAAAGAAATTTGACGAATACTTGATCATATTTCTTTGTCAAACAAATATGATAGTGTAATACCGGCCTCAGTCAATGCGATAAAAAGATTCAGCCATTTATGACACACATTTTGAAACTTGCACACTCGCTCATCAAAACCAACAGCGTATTTTCCTTTGACCTGCAACCATGAAATTTGGCAAGAAGCAAGGTTTCGCAGTATAGGTACAGTAAAATACCTGAAACTTATTAGACTGTAATTGTATCACATAAAATACATTACTGTGACATTTGAAAATACATTGCACTCATCATCCGTCAGAAGGATAGTAGACGGATATTACTGCATACAAACATAAAATGGAGGTTCCAATCATGCTTAAATACGTAAGAACCGTGTTTTACTAAATCTCTCTTTCTCTTTCTCTCTCTCTCTCTCTCTGCTCACTACACATACATTTTTAAGTTTGTACGGTAACCTCAGTACGCGAGTCCTACTCACAGTTGGCAATTTTTATTCTGAAATCGACAGGTTTTTATACAAAAGTCATTATGTACATTCGCCACTGAGCTGCTATAATCCTGCCATAACTTTCATCGTACAATCGCTATGCTGAACAATTTGACTTATCTACACTGCTGACCATTAAAATTGCTACACCACGAAGATGACGTGCTACAGACGCGAAATTTAACCGACAGGAAGAAGATGCTCTGATATGCAAATGATTAGCTTTTCAGAGCATTCACACAAGGTTGGCGCCGGTGGCGACACCTACAACGTGTTGACATGAGGAAATCTTCCAAACGATTTCTCATTCACAAACAGCAGTTCACCGGTGTTGCCTGGTGAAACGTTGTTGTGATGCCTCGAGTAAGGAGGTGAAATACGTACCATCAAGTTTCCGGCTTTGATAAAGGTCGGATTGCAGCCTATCGTGATTGCGGTTTATCGTATCGCGACATTGCTGCTCGCGTCGGTCGAGATCCAATGACTGTTAGCAGAATACGGAATCGGTGGGTTCAGAAGGGTAATACGGAACGCCGTGCTGGATCCCAACTAGCAGTCGAGATGACAGGCATCTTATCCTCATCGTGCAGCCACGTCTCGAACCCCATTAGTCAACAGATGGGGACGTTTGCAAGACAACAACCATCTGCACGAACAGTTCGACGACGTTTGCAGCAGCATGGACTATCAGCTCGGAGACCATGGCTGCGCTTACCCTTCACTCTGCATCACAGACAGGAGCGCCTGCGATGGTGTACTCAACGACGAACCTGGGTACACGAATGGCAAAACGTCATTTTTTCGGTTGAATCCAAGTTCTGTTTACAGCATCATGATGGTCTCATCCGTGTTTGACGACATCGCTGGGAACGCACATCGTCATCGCCATACTGGCGTGTCACCGGGCGTGATGGTATGGGGTGTCACTGGTTACACGTCTCGGTCACGTCTTGTTCGCATTGACGGCACTTTGAACAGTGGACGTTACATTTCAGATATGTTACGACCCGTGGCTCTACCCTTCACTCGATCCCTGCTAAACCCTACATTTCAGCAGGATAATGCACGACCGCATGTTGCAGGTCCCGTACGGGCCTTTCTGGTTACAGAAAATGTTCGACTCCTGCCCTGGCCAGCACTGTCTCTAGATCTCTCACCAATTGAAAACGTCTGGTCAATGATGGCCGAGCAACTGGTTCGCCACAATACGCCAGTCACTACTCTTGATGAACTGTGATATCGTGTTGAAGGTGCATGGGCAGCTGTACCTGTACACGCCATCCAAGCTCTGTTTGACTCGATGCCCAGGCGTATCAAGGCCGTTATTAGAGCCAGAGGTGGTTGTTCTGGATACTGATTTCTCAGGATCTATGCACGCAAACTGCGTGAAAATGTAATCACATAAAGTTCTCGTATAATATATTTGTCCAATGAATACCCGTTTATCATCTGCATTTCTTCTTGGTGTATATGGCCAGTAGTGCATATGACAATGGAGTTCTCGTCGGATGATGTCACGTATGTGCTGGATTGGAGAGAGATCCAGTGATCGAGCATAATGTGGACACTCTGTATACAATTTTGGGTTACAACAGCGGTGTGTGGGTGAGCGTTATTCCGTTGGAAAACGCCTCCTAGCGTGCTGTTAATGACTGACAGCACAAAAGGTCGAACACCTGACTGACGTACAAATTTGTCGTCAGGCTGCGTGAATTAACCACGAGGGTGCTCCTACCGTCATACAGAACCGAACCCCAGACTATAACTCCAAGTGTAAGTGTGTGTGTGTGTGTGTGTGTGTGTGTGTGTGTGTGTGTGTGTGTGTATTCGTAAGGGACCAAACTGCTGAGATCATCGGTCCCTAGACTTACGCACTAGCCGACCGAAGTCGCCGTGCGGTTCTAGGCGTTGCAGTCTGGAACCGCGAGACCGCTACGGTCGCAGGTTCTAATCCTGCCTCGGGAATGGATGTGTGTGATGTCCTTAGGTTAGTTCGGTTTAACTAGTTCTAAGTTCTAGTGGACTAATGACCTCAGAAGTTGAGTCCCATAGTGCTCAGAGCCATTTTGAACTTACACACTACTTAAACTAACTCATGCTAAGAACAACACACACATCCATGCCCGACGGAGGACTCGAACCTTCAGCGGGAGCGGCCGAACGATTAGTGACATGGCGCCTCCAACCGCGCGGCCAGGGGTAAGTACAACCTGTCTAGCATGGCGAAGGTTGGTTGCAGGCCCTCAACTGGCTTCCCCCTAACCGACATACAGCTATCACTGGACTCGGAGCAGAACCAGCTTTCATCGGTAAACACAACAGGCCTCCACCCACCCTCCAATCAGCTCTCGCTTGACATCACTGAAGAATCAAAAGGCGTTGGTTTGAGGTGAGTGGAATGCGCGCTTCAGGGCGTCCGGCTCGGAGCTGTCCTTCAGGGGAGGTTTACTATCTTTGGCCCGAAAAAAGCATGTTCTTTGAGAATTTTTTTCTCGGAATATGTTATAGATACCAATGTGAAATTTGGTCAAAATGTTTTTTAATATTCCTCTACAACCTGGAATTTTTTCGACCGGAAATGTTGAAGAGCAAAGGCGGAAGTCCCGTGGGAGCGAAACAAAATTTCGATGTAGACCTCCACGCGCGGTGTGTCACAGGTCATCCGGCTCGTCTGAAATCAAAATTGAGTTGATATTAGCGAAGTATATAAGATTCATTAGGAGTTGTACCTCGCTTAAGTTATTTGGACGATAGGAAATAAAATAGCGGCCATTTGAAAAAAAATAGGGTTTTTTCATCGATGTTTCGTCTTCGGCGGCCAAGTAAAAATATTTATAGTTGATGGATCGGAATAAAAGTGGTACAACTCCTAGACAATTTTGTTAACTTCGTCGGAGACAAAGAATCACACCAATCGGTTCAAGTAGATTTGAAGTTACCATACCGCGCGATAGAAAAGACGTCCTTTAGAGAAAAACGCGTTTGAAGTTCTGACTACATATAAATGCAATATTAAGCAACCTACGTTCAATCTGCTATTCCGGGTCCATAAACTGGCCCTTCCTCTTCCTCACAGAGGGCGTTCTACTCGATCTGGGCCATCCTGCGCTGCTCCAGAGCCTCTCGTACGGTCGGTGACAAGCGGTTTTCGGCCGCTTGAATCCGGTGGTCATCCGAATGCTTGGCGAACTGCGTCGAATAGAGTCCCAGGGTTATGTCCATCGTGGTAATGGTCTTCAGAATTGCTGAATACCCTTCGTTGAAGCTGCTCACTGCTAGAAAAGTCGCAATCTCCACAATCTTCGCACTAGAATGCAAATGCTTGGGGGCTAACTTCCAAACACACGCGTTCAAACTTTCATTAGAATTTTGTGTGTTTCCTCCCAGGCTACGGTACAATAACTCGTCCTCCGAAAGAAAAAAAAAACTGGTGCATGAAAAAGGCTGATTTCAGGCAGGTGCATTTTTTGTTCAACCGCGAATAACAAACATTTCCGTTCCGTATTCGGAAAAATCGTTTCAGGGGTGGATTCTAAACACTTTTATGGATCCAAAAATGCAATTTAAAAAAAAATCGATTTTTTGAACCAAAAGATAGTAAACCTCCCCTTAAAGTAACCGATTTGTAAAAGTTCGTTGTGTCACTGTGGTACCAACTGCTGCTGTAATTGCTGTTGCAGATGCAGTACGATGCACCAGAGCCATGCGCCGAACGCGATGATCTTCCCTCTCGGTAGCGCCACGTGGCCGCCTGGAGCCCGCTCTTCTTGCGGCCGTACATTCTCGCTGCTGTCACTCGTACAGTGGCTACATTCCTGCCAACTCTCTCTGCCATATCGCAGAAGGATCGTCCAGCTTCTCGTAGCCCTATTACACGACCTCATTCTAGCTCACTGAGGTTTTGGTAATGGCGTCTTTTTCGCCTAAAAGGCATTCTTGACTAACATCAGCTCACCAGGTCCAGTCTCCAAGGTAATTAACACTCACGACAGAAACAGCTTGCATTGGAAGCAAACCTGTTTTTCATCCTCATATTGGTGCTACTAGTGTCAGTCTTACCCGAGTGGCGCGAAATTTGAATAGAAGTCTTTCAAATGTAGAAACACGTCTACCAACTTTCGTTTATGTCGCAGGACTCCTTCTTGGTGTTGCGATCTTTTTTTTCCTTCATTCATTTCTTGACATCAAATGTGTTAGGTATATGTCTACTATCCAATAGTGACATATGTAAATTTGTGCCAGATTGGGACTCACTCACGTACTTACTGCTTACGAAGAGTGGACGCCTTAAACACGCTGGGCGTTCGTGCACGCTGTCCGGTCCGACCCGTACTTCCACATGTCATGCTCTCCACATCCTTATATCGCAGTACACCAGGTTCGAATCCTGGCCCGACTTTTCATCTGTCACAAATAGCTGACGTCAACACGTATTTGCAACTTGAGAATCCATTTCGTAATATTTATAATAGCTGTAATCGTCAAAAGTGCCTGTTCCTTCAGACAACAATCAATGGCTAAAGTACATTGTAATGAAAAGATACAGACAGTGTATAAACACAGACTTTGTAATCGTCAATGCTTGTAAGTATTACAAGCCGAGACGGGCACACGAACGACGATAACAACATTGTGACAAAATAAAACACCTACATCCGTCATGATTTTATTTTATTTTGTTGCAACAAAATAAGGACTGCTGTAGGCGTTTTATTTTGTCACAATAGTAAACGGCTGTAGTCCCAGAGACCTCCTGCCAAAAGGATGGACATGCGATAATAACATTGGTCTTTAATCCTCATTGCCTCGTCCTTCCTGTTGCGCTAATCCAAGTAATGTTGCGTGCGTTAGGTGACGAATTCAGCGGACTATAAGGACGTAGCAAGTGTTAGATATGGAAGTTTGGCTCTGTCAGAGAGACATGCAAAGCTAACCGAAGTGGTTAAGGATACCGATCGCGATAAATAAGAAATCTGGGTTCGGTCCCTGACCAGCTCAATTTTTCAGATGCCACTATTGGATAGCACAAGAACACTGAAGTGACAAAAGTCATGGGATACCTCCTAACGCCGGCCGGAATGGCCGAGCGGTTCTAGGCGCTAGAGTCTGGAAGCGCGCGACCGCTACGGTCGCAGGTTCGAATCCTGCCCCGGGCATGGATGTGTGTGATGTCCTTAGGTTAGTTAGGTTTAAGTAGTTCTAAGTTCTAGGGGACTGATGACCTCAGCAGTTAAGTCCCATAGTGCTCAGAGCCATTTGATACCTCCTAACACAGTGTCTGACTTCCCTTTGCCCGGCGTCATGAAGCGAATCAAGTGACATGGAATCGACAAGTCGTTGAAAGTCCCCTGCAAAAATACTACTGACCCCTGCTGCCTCTAAATCCGTCCATAGTTGTGAAAGTGTTCAAAAATGGTTCAAATGGCTCTGAGCACTATGGGACTTATCATCTGAGGTCATCAGTCCCCAAGAAATTAGGACTACTTAAACCTAACGAACCGAAGGACATCACACACATTCATGACCGAGGCAGGATTCGAACTTGCGACCGTAGCGGTCTCGCGGCTCCAGAACGAAGCGCCTAGAACCGCTCAGTCACAACGGCAGGCGCGAAAGTGTTGCGGTGCAGGATTTTGTGGACGAACTGACCTCTCGTTCATGTCCCATAAATGTTCTATGGGATTCATGTGGGGCGATCTGGATGGCCATATCACTCGGTCGAATTGTCGAGAATGTTATTAAAACCAATCGTCAGCAATTTGCAGCCGGGTGACACGGCTTCATAACATGAAGTCTATGAGTGGCTGCAAATAATCTCCAAGTAGCCGAACACAACCATTTCGAGTCAGCGTTCGATTCAGTTGGACCAGACAACCTAGTCCATTCCATGTAAACTCAGCCGACACTATTATGAAGCAACTACCAGCTTGGACATTGACTTGTCGACAACTTGAGTCCGTGGGATACCGCCACATCCGAATCCTTTGTATATTTTGCTTATTTTTTCACAGTTCCACACAACTTTTTCCTGTTTTCTCAATTGATCTGTGTTCAGTTTATCAAGGCCTATCCACTGTGCCAAGTTATAACTAAATCTGAGGGGGGTGCGATGGGGAGGTTCCCTTGTCAGTACAAATGACAACTGCGCCAGTGCACTGCCCTTTTATACATTGTTTACGCGCTTCTGCCGTCATCTGTATATGTGCATTTTCTATCTCTTTACTTTGTCACCTCAGTGTAGGTATTACAAGCCGAGGCGGGCACTCGACGATATCAATTCCTCGCTCTCGTATTCTCCCTGTTGCGGAAAAGCAAGTCATGCTAGATGATGACTCAGTGGACTGTCAGGATGTAGCCAGTGTTACATATGGAAGTTTGCGTCAGTCTGGAAAGCAAACATGAATACGGGATTTGGGTAAGAAGGCCGCTCGCGATAAGCGGGAAATCTGAGTTCGAGCTCCTGGCTGGTACAAATTTTCAAATGTCACTATTGGATAATAGATCTATACCTAACACAGCTCATGAAAAGGAATTCACACTCAGCCCTATGGACTCGTGTGACAATAAGATTTAATACAATATTATCTCCAAAACATCTTCTTTGTGGTGTTAAACACTCCGGGTCAAAGTCTAGAAAAATTTTGCTTCTAGAGCACAGCGCGGTGGACTTCACAGAAATGACTATTAGCAGATGGACCCTCCACTCTCCACCAGCAGTGGCACTCACGAGGAAGATAGGAGCTGACCAATACAAACCGACACTGGGTAGATCAAGTGTTAATATTTGTTGTGTAACTGGCAACTGCCGATGGTGGGCGGTGTATCTGAGGATCTCATAACAAACAGCTGACTACAACCCAGAAAGGAAGCTTCCGCCCTGTGCTAAAGTCTGCTGCTCCGTAACAGACCAGACCAGTCATTATTAATGAGCACGAAAATGTTGCGGAAGCTTTCATTGCTACATGAGCGTCGGTTTGTCGAGTCGTAGTTAACATAGACCGTATACACTGTTGCGCGTATTTATCGATTTGATAAACTGTTCTTTCATTGTCCCATATCCGCGTTTCTATAGTACAGCTTATGCGGTGACGCTTGAGTTAGAGGTAGCTGGTTCGCTTCTTGATGGTAACAGAAATTTTTATTGCCAATATATGGCCGGGCAAGGGAGGAAAGGTGGTGATTCAAGATTCCTAACCACTGAACGTCGCGCTGACGTCAAGAATTAGATCCCAAATCATTGCTAACTGTCTCAACCACTCCGTTTAATACAACACAATTTTCAAAAGAAGAACCACAATTCGGAAACCAGTTTTCTTTAGGTCTACAACTTTGCTTCCGCCGTTTTGCTATAGACGGCAGTAGCGGTTGAGGTGGTTGGTCATACGTGTAATACAATAAGCTTAGGCGTCTGTAAACATAATGCAATAAAAATATTAGTCGATTTGTGATTGCATCATAAGGTTAGTTTCGATTAAGTACGTCAACTTACTTACCCATTTCTCGCCATTTGCGGGAAGTTTTGATTTTCTGCTTTAACATGAAGAAATCTGCGGCTGTGGCTCTTAAAATGCTGTGTAAGTCCAATGGTGAGGGAACTATTAGTGGAAGAACGTGCAGAGAATGTTTTCAACGCCTTAAGAACGGTGATTCTGACGTCGAAGACCGGCATAGCGGTGGAAGACAGAACATTTTCGTAGCTACTGAAACAGACGAAGACACTCACAGGACATCATTATCGAAAGCAACTGATGCGTTCGAGCCCAGCACTGAAACACAAACGTTCACAACACAGCGATAGACACGTAAAGGTAATTTTGCAGTAAGTCAGTGCTCGACCCCATGTCGCAAAATCCGTCAAAATATACATGGAAACGTTGAAATGAGAAGTCCTATCCCTCCCGCCGTATTCTCCATACGTTGCTGTCTCTGACTACCACCTTTTTCGATCAGTGGCGTACAGTCTGGCTGACCAGACCTTCCGATCATATGACCAAGTGCAAAATTGAACCGATTCATGGATCCCCACAAAAGACGCCCAGTTCTTCCACCACCGGATTCGTATGATATCCGAAAGAGGGAGAATGTACTGGCCAGCGATGGGGAGTACTATGAATCATAATTGTTTTGTAAGTTTTTCACAATAAAGCCCCGAACTACGAGAAAAAAAATGCGGGAAGCAAAGTTGTAGACCTAGTATATCTAGATCTACTGGGGCTGGAGAAGACTGTGTAAACACCAAGAACACAAGACATTACCACGTCTAATACGGTTTAGGTTTAGACTCATCTGTTGACACTGAAAACAGCTTCCAGTAGTCTCGGAATGTATAAACAAAGGTCCTGTATGGCTTTCAAGGTAATCTTATACCACTATTCCGCAGTTATAGTGGCAACTTTAGGTGACGATGATGGATGTGGACAGCGATCACACACCCATAGCAGACCAAAAAGGCTCAGCAGTACTGAGATCTGTTGATTGTGGTGGCCAGAGGAGAGGCGATAATTATGACCGTGAACTCAAAGCCTGTAGTCTTGGAACACAACATCGCCATTGGAGAACAAACATTGTGCCATGGGGTGGACGTTTCAGCCAGAATTGTCAGATAATCCTCGACAGTAATGCTACTTTACAAATGGTTCAAATAGCTTTCAGCACTATGGGACTTAACATCTGAGGTCATCAGTCCCCTAGAACTTAGAACTACTTAAACCTAACTAACCTAAGGACATCACACACACCTATGCCCGAGGCAGGATTCGAACCTGCGACCGTAGCGGTCGCGCGGTTCCAGACTGAAGCGCCTAGAACCGCTCGGCGAGCGACTTTACAGGGCAGCCATTGGACCAATCGAATACCACGATAGAACTGCCCAAATTATCAACAAATCCCCGCCATGTTTCACTCTTGGAACGTAAAGTCGGCCAGAAGTTGGAAACAAGACTCATTAGACCAAATTACTTCCTTCCATTGCTTCACAGTCCGGGTAATCTGGCTTTCGCATCGTGTTTTCCTGTTTCCAACAAGCAACAAGACAGCAAGAATCACGTTGCCGGATCAGTTGCAATCATGAGCTCGCCTGAAGCGGACGTTATTGTGGAGTACCATTATTTAAAGCTCAAAAAATTGAAGAAGAAAACGAAGTACTGGGTGTATCCTTACAGTGCTATTAACCCTTAACTGACGAGGTGACTTTTCTGTAACGCATACCACCACGAGGTGGCGTCCCTGGAACCCCTATGTTTAAACCGAGACTTAAGGCAAAAGTCATTTGAAATTTTTAACTTATGCTACACAACATTTATTTTTACAATTATTTAAGTCTTGTTTAAATGGTTCTAGTTTATTTTATTGCGCTAAACAAAGCCTGTGGCATTTTACTATTTATCACGCAAAAGCACATAATTTTGTATGGTTCTTTTAAATAGTACACACAAATAGACTGTTTGAGTACTGAATTTTACATTCTGAAAAATTATACACTCTCTGTAGCAAATAAATTTCCAAATAAAACTAAATTCCGGGGTTCTACATCTATATCCCTACTCCGCAAGCCACCTGACGGTGTGTGGCGGAGGGTACCTTGAGTACCTCTATCGGTTCTCCCTTCTGTTGCGGTCTCGTATTGTTCGTGGAAAGAAAGATTGTCGGTATGCCTCCGTGTGGGCTCTCAACCTCATGGTCTCTTCGCGAGATATACGTAGGAGGAAGCAATATACTGCTTGACTCCCCGGTGAAGGTATGTTCTCGAAACTGCAACAAAAGCCCGTTCCGGGCTACT
The DNA here is from genome assembly GCF_023864345.2 of Schistocerca serialis cubense. Lineage (NCBI taxonomy): Eukaryota > Metazoa > Arthropoda > Insecta > Orthoptera > Acrididae > Schistocerca > Schistocerca serialis. The sequence continues at coordinate 419,594,799 of NC_064644.1, forward strand.
GAGCGTCTCTCTTGCAGAGTCTTCCACTGGAGTTTATCTGTCATCTCCGTAACGCTTTCGCGATTACTAAATGATCCTGTAACGAAGCGCGCTGCTCTCCGTCGGATCTTCTCCATCTCTTCTATCAACCCTACCTGGTACAGATCCCACACCGGTGAGCTGTATTCAAGCAGTGGGCGAACAAGTGTACTGTAACCTACTTCCTTTGTTTTCGGACTGCATTTCCTTAGGATTCTGCCAATGAATCTCAGTCTGGCACCTGCTTAAACTTGCGCATAGGTACAAAAAGAATGTCAAATTGACATTCATTGCTGGGAACTGTATTTTTCTTATCATCACTCAGAACACATTCGATTTTAACAGACACTTTAAGTATTTCAGTTAAAAAACAGACAGATCCCCATCACAACTTTCCTGAAGTTCTTCCTCTGAATGATACTCTTGTTCGATAGCAGTACTGTGATCACTGGCTAATATAAAATCGTCGTCTTTTTGGTTTTTTTTCTTTATCTACATCGCTGACACCTTCCTCCATAGACCGACTAACAATTTCATCAAACTCGGGAAAGTTAAAAATGACACATTCGTGCCAACACATTTTGAGCAGTACGGTACCGTATTGAAGAAGACTGGTACGTAGTTCACGAGGCGCGGTCTAGGAGACTCCAGCACCTATCAGTAACTCGTGTCAACAATAAACACAGAAGGCGATAACACAACGGACAACAAAACATCGTAGACTTGGCAATTTAAGGGGAGTAGGCGGAGTATAGAAGCATGCCGTCACAACTAGCCTTGGAGAGCGAGTTCTAAAATTTTCGTGCGGCCTGAGACCAAGCCTCGTGAGTGAAGGGTTAATATCAAATACAGTTTGGCTGTGGTGTTTCATCAGCTGTCTCAGCACAAATGCCACGAATTCTAAAGAATGAACCCAGACAGTTTCGATTTTTTAGAGCCACTAATATCAGCTAGTCTGAAAAAGCAGGACACAAGTTCTCAACTTGCTATTTCTCTTGCTGAGAAAGTAAGTTGGTGAAAGTGTGCGAATGACGTTAAACTGCCACCATCAGTAGTTTATTTTTAGTAAGAACATCTAGTGTGGTACTTTATTCAGTGAAATACATGTGTAAGTAATGATCACAAATGTAATAGCTACAGGTATCCATTATCTTAAGGTAGAATGTTATTCAGCTTCAGACGTATTCACAAGATATGTTGCTGGATCTGAAGTCAGAACAGTCATCATCAATATTGAAGCAGTGGCTGCTGAATTTTGTGAAGAGATAAGCAATGCATCTGAAATAGAAGAAGCCCATGATAAAGAGGACAATTCCAACGTCTCCTTCTCGGTTACCTCCAGTTATTCATTCAAAAGTTACAGACATTTTGTCTTTAGAGCTATTCTGCACCTGTCAGGAATTTTACTTAAATCAGCGAGCATGGACTGAAAAAATATCGAGTCAAAACACTTTGTGTCTTTTCATTTCATCAAGTTTTTTTGTTTCCAGATAGTCGGCAGATGCTTTCTTGGCATCAGTCTTGTTGGCGCCAGAATTCCTTGTGTGTGTGTGTGTGTGTGTGTGTGTGTGTGTGTGTGTGTGTGTGTGTGTGGAGGGAAGGGGGTGGTGGTTGTACCACCACGCTGCGGTCAACCACATCACTTTTTTCTTGGGACGTTTGACGTATACGGCAGCCTCAGGGTCTATGGCAGACTGCTTGCATCAAAACTGCCACGATGTCTTCAGTTTCCTCAAGCGGAGGTATATGCCCAGTAGAGGGAGACCCCTTCACGTACAGACCAAGACATGAGAGGTGGGGGCCAAATAATGTGGTTCCTTGACTTCAGACAAATTTTGCTCCAAACTACATAGTTTAATATACTACAACAGTTTGTATATCTGAAATAATTTATTTCAAAACTCTTTTCATTTTTCAATGAATTAATTTTTAGAATACGATTAGCATATTACAATCACAGACCAAAACTGTAGGTTTGTTATCTGAGTAAGAAAGTGGACAACGAAATTAAGGAGTTAAAGACGATAGTACATATTCCACAAGCTTTTACCTCCTTCTTTCATTTCGGTTGCTATCTTCCTACCTGCCAAGCTGGTCATATTTGCCTCCGATTAAGATACCGTTACGTAATCCTATAGCAATAATTTCTCCAACAAGATGGATGGAAAGGATCATCTTCGAGCAGTCCTCCTGTGTGAACGATACGCTGACAGTAGGTAGCACAGAAAGAAATGCGTAGGTCAAGACGTCTTCCCGTCTTGAAAGCACAGTTGTGAGTGAATGCTTCTACTTGCATCGGCAGCACAGAAAAAAGAGAAACACGATGCAGCTCCGCATAGCATTAAGTGTGGCCATAGCGTCGCTTCTGACGCGTCACAGCCGAATGTCAAAACGTATCACGTATTTACTCGAAAATAGAAAGAGTTACGGCTCTCCTTTCAGCGTTAAAACAATTTCGATATGTTAGCTGTATTTCTCACGCAGCAAGATATGGCATAAAGTACACCAAACGTAAATTGGCAGTGACTACATTTTTCACGGCAAACATAGAAAAACTGCAGTGTTTTCATTTAGTTCACAATAACTATGGGGCAATAGCGAAAAGAAAACCAGTTCAGCACCAGGCTGTGATACCAGAGATGTCAAAAAATCATTTTTTTACCGAATAGTTTCCTCAGAATCGCCAGAGACGGTGTCGCCAAATGTGTCCTTCGTTGGGTTTCCTAAAACCGAACAAAAGAACGATACAAAAATTGGACATGGGACGGTAGTAATGATCGAACCCGAGCTAAAAGCTGAGCAATCTCGGGCGCTATCATCTAAGCTATGGGAGTAACTCACACTAATTGTATCTGGCGGGTTGCTTGAATTTGTGCGTGCAACAACCTGATTGGCTAACTTCAATGGTAATTAACTCGGAAATGGTGCAACTTATCGATTTTTTCTTAACAATTATTTCTCAGTGCAACCTTCAGTGACCGTCTGTCACGATCACTCAACACACACTTTTGTCCGTGTTGTGAATTAGTGGATATTTTTCTGCTTTCCCTGTACGCGGTGTCAATCTTCGATACGGAACCTCTTGAAACATCAAACATTTTGGCTATCTTGGTTACTGAATGAAGCATTCACCACACGAGCACCAACAATATGCACGGTTTCGAAGTCACTCAGCTCCGACATAATGCCCCCCTCCCCCCCCCCCCCACCCCCACCCCCAACAGTACTGAACACCTCTTTGACACGACTGACACCTGCAATGTGTTGAGACATTGCACAGGTGCTGTTCGTGGTCAAATACAACAGCGCAACCCACTTGGTTGTTGTGTAGTCCAAAGACTGGTTAGATTTAACTCGCCGTGCTACTTTATCCTGTGCAAGCCCCTTCATCTCCGAGTAACCCCCCCCCCCCCCTTCCTCGTTGTCCCCTCACGCTTCCCGCCAGTACTAAATTGGTGATCCCTTGGTGCCTCAGAATGTGTCCTACCAACCGGTCCCTTCTTCTAGTCAGGTTGTACCCAAATTCGTCTTCTCCTCATTTCTACTCAGTACCTCCTCGTTAGTTTCGTGATCTACCCATCTAATCTTCAGTATTCTTCTATAGCACTACATTTCAAAAGCTTCTATTCTCTTCTTCTCCGAACTAATTATCGTTCATGTTTCACTTCCATACATGGCTACACTCCATACAAATACTTTCAGAAAAGATTTCCTGGCATTTAAAACTATACTCGATGTTAACAAATTTCTCTTCTTCAGAAACGCTTTTCTTGTCATTGCCACTCTACATTTTATATCCTCCCTACTTCGGCCATCATCAGTTATTTTGCTTCCCGAATAACAAAACTCATCTACTACTTTAAGTGTCTCATTTTCTAATCTAATTCCCTCAGCATCACCCGATTTAATTCGAGGACCTTCCATTATCGTCCTTTTGCTTTTGTTAATGTTCATCTTGTGTCGTTCTTTCAAGACACTGTCCATTCCGCTCAATTACTCTTCCAAGTCCTTTGCTGTCTCAGACAAAATTACAATGTCATCGGCAAGCCTTAAAATTGTTGTTTCTTTTCCATGGACTTTAATTCCTACTCCAAATTTTTCTTTTCTCACTCCCTTCTCAACACTACTTCCGTTTCGTCCCCACGACTGTTATAACTGCCATCTGGTTTCTGTACAAATTGTAAATAGCCGCTCACTCCCTGTATTTTACACTCGCCATCTTTAGAATCCATGTGCATCTATGTTCAAGCTCGCATTTCTCACCGTATTTGCACATTTTTGTGCAACCCTTGTATTTCCCAACTAGTTCTGATTTATGAGCACTTGCCTTGTTCAGAATAAACAAAGGAACGTGAATAAAGAAAAGAATCAAATAAAAGAACCCTTTAAAAGCTTCATGGGGAGCTCTACAGTAATATAAGTACTGCCATCTTCAACAGGCATACCTCTGTCTTCGTATGACATCGCTCACGATTTAGCATTCTTTCCTTCGCTATTTTCCGTCCGTCCATAGCGGTAAATTCCTTCCGTATCGTGCAATAAAATTCGTGATGTCCTATAAACGTCGAAATGATTTTTTTTAATATTCTAGTAAGCATAAACAAGAACTGCAACACGAGAAATTCCTCGAAAATCACAAGTAGGTAGACGTGTCTGTCTCTATCTTTACTGCTGGTTCAGTACCACGTACTCTCGGCCAGCGGTGTTTGCTAGGTGAGAGTGGCATGGTGGAGAGCTGGCTGTTAACGACAGGTGGAGCGGTAAACGTGGCCACTGGCGAGGAACAACAGATCGCCGTTACTACTTAATGCCTCTCTGTGTCAGGCTGTGGCCCGCCAACGCTGCTGCAGCATTCCGCGAAGCGCGTATTGCCCTCTCGTTATGGCAACCGTTACGTGCGGGCTACCATATTACGACTGCAGTAATTTCTCAGCGACTAGCAGCTGCAAGCGGCAAACAATGGGTACTTCCAGGCAATTATAGCATCTAAAGCACTTCCAGGAGAAGGACGACAATAGCGACCTGTGATTTGCCTCTCAGACGTGGCTGTACACTTCGTCAGTATTCAAACGCATCACAACAAGTTTTTGAGAAAGCTGTGTTAGTAAAGCAGTTACACGTCTCAGTACACATGATTTACTATCAGACTCCCAACTCGGCTTCTGGAAAGGAATATTGGCAGAAAATGCTTTCCATTCTTTTGTGTATGAGGTACTAGTAAGACGAAACTACGAGGGTCACTCCAAAAGAAATGCACACTATTTTTTTTAATCCATCTTTCATTCCACATGTTTGAAAGTTTTACAGTGTGTAGATACATTCCTTAGAAACAATATTTTCATTTCTCCCCATTATTTCCATCCCTCTCAACTGCCTTACGCCATCTTGGAACCAGCGCACGGTTAAATTTTGGACCATCCTGTTGGAGCCACTGTTTGGCAGTGTGCACAAGGGAGTCATCATCTTCAAACCTTGTTCCAAGAAAAGACTCTTTCAGTTCCCCAAACAGATGATAGTCACATGGAGCCAGGTCAGGACTGTAAGACGAGTGTTTCAGTGTTGTCCATCCGAGTTTTGTGATCGCTTCCATGGTTTTTTGACTGACATGTGGCCGTGCGTTGTCGTGCAACAGCAAAACATCCTGCTTTTGCTGATATGGTCGGACACGACTCAATCGAGTTTGAAGTTTCTTCAGTGTCGTCACATATGCATCAGAATTTATAGTGATTCCACTTGGCATGATGTCCACAAGCAAGAGCCCTTCGGAACCGAAAAACACCGTAGCCATAACTTTTCCAGCAGAAGGTGTGATTTTGAAATTTTTTTCCTTGGGTGAATTTGCGTGATGCCACTCCACTGATTGCCTCTTCGTCTCTGGTGAAAAATGATGGACCATGTTTCATCACCTGTCACAATTCTTCCAAGAAATTCATCTCCACCATTCTCGTACTGTTCCAAAAGTTCGCTGCATACTGTTTTTCTTGTTTCTTTGTCAGCCACTGTCAACATCGTGGGAACCCACCTGGCACAAACCTTTTTTAATGCCAAAACTTTCAGTATTCTGCAAACACTTCCTTCTCCTACCCCAACGTAGCGTGACAATTCGTTCACTGTGATGCGTCTGTCAGCAGTCACCAATTCGTTAACTCTCTGCACATTGTCTGGAGTGTGTGCAGTACGAGGCCTGCCGCTGCGAGGACAATCCTCAATATTGCCGTTCCCGCTTTCATCACGTAACCTGCTTGCCCACCGACTAACTGTACTGCGATCGACAGCAGCATCTCCATACACCTTTTTCAACCTCTTGTGGATGTTTCACACTGTCCTGTTTTCACAGCACAGGAATTCTATGACAGGACGTTGCTTCTGACGAACAGCAAGTGTAGCAGCCATCTTGAAGACATGTTGTGACGGCGCCACTCATGGGAACAGGTTAAACTAAGTTTAAAGACAAGCGGGAAGGATGTATCTACACACTGTAAAACTTTCACACATGCAGAATGAAAACTGTATTTTTACAAAAATAGTGTGCATTTGTTTTGGATTGACCCTCGTATAGTTTGAGGACAGCAGACATGTTCTTTGATTTGAGAAAAGCTTTGGATTGTGTGAACCACACATTTTTTGCGTGACTTGGAACATAACGGAATTAGGGGAAAACTTCAACAAAGGTTCACTCCCTACCCGAAAAAGTGGAAAGCAGAAGCTTGTTCACCAGTGCCAACAAAAAGAGATGAGGTTTGAAACTGACTGATCATACGAAGTAGGGAGTGCCGTAGTGTTCTGTTCTTGGTCCACTGACTTTCTTGACATACAGGATGGTCAGAAACTGTCCGAAAAGCTTGTAAGCGTGTTGCTATGACATAATGTTCGTTCCCCGGAGGTGATGCCATGTTTCAAGAAGACACGGCTCCTATTCACGCAGTCGTCCAGGAATGTTTTTGTGACCTCGAAGCCGGCCGGTGTGGCCGTGCGGTTCCAGGCGCTTCAGTTCGGAACCGCGTGACCGCTACGGTCGCAGGTTCGAATCCTGCCTCGGGCATGGATGTGTGTGATGTCCTTAGGTTAGTTAGGTTTAAGTAGTTATAAGTTTTAGGGAACTGATGACCACAGATGTTAAGTACCATAGTGCTCAGAGTCATTTGAACCATTTTTTGTGATCTCGAAAATGAACTGTCACGTCTTCCTTGGCCTCCAGGGTCACCAGACCTCAATATTCACTGATGTCCGAAATCAAAGGAACAAACCGAAATTTTGCAAGGTTGCGCTTATTTTGCTACAAAAGTGTATAAACAGCTGATAGTAAAGTAGAAACAATGTAAATAATACAGAACGTAAGCAATTGCAACATGCATAACATTAGACAGAAATGTTCTTCGTTTTTACCTACTTAACGGATTTGCACGCACATTCCGAATGGCTCTGAGCACTATGGGACTTATCTATGGTCATCAGTCCCCTAGAACTTAGAACTACTTAAACCTAACTAACCTAAGGACATCACACAACACCCAGTCATCACGAGGCAGAGAAAATCCCTGACCCCGCCGGGAATCGAACCCGGGAACCTGGGTGCGGGACACACATTCCGACATCTGGTTAATGTACTCAGGGCGGGGTGTGACCAACACTGGCAGCAGTACACGGCCGACAACAATGGGCCATGCTGCGAATGATGTCATCAATCTTATGTTGAGGCAACAAGGCCCATTCCTCCTGTAGAACTGTTTGCAAGTCTTGGGGAGTGGTTGGTGGATGCTGACGCGATGCAAGGCGTCTCCATAGTACATCCCAGACATGCTCTATGAGATTCAAATAGGGAAGGCGAGCAGGCCACACGCCATGCGTAGAGTATCTTCCGTTTCTGAGAAAACATCAACCACCTATGCTCCATGAGGTCGAGTATTACCGTCCATCAACACGAAGTCTGACCCCACACACCTCATAACAACCGCTCATGTAGTCCCAAGATCACGTCACAATACCTGACAGCTGTCAAACCTTGCCGATGCACTCATATAGTTTCAAGAAGAGATGCTCGAGAGGTCAACATAATCCCTGCCCACACCATTAGGGATCCTCCTCGATATCAGGCTCTAAGGCTCTGAGCACTATGGGACTTAACATCTATGGTCATCAGTCCCCTAGAACTTAGAACTACTTAAACCTAACTAACCTAAGGACAGCACACAACACCCAGCCATCACGTGGCAGAGAAAATCCCTGACCCCGCCGGGAATCGAACCCGGGAACCCGGGCGTGGGAAGCGAGAACGCTACCGCACGACTCGATATCAGCCTCTTTCCACAATGTTCAGTTCCCGAAGTCGTGTTTCAAATCCCCTCCAGACGCGAATCCGTCGAGAATCATTCTCCATACCACTTCGGGACTCATTGTGAAAAAAACTTTGGCTCACTCTTTGACCGGCCAGGTCGCGTGTTGACGACCCCACTCTAAACGCTCCCTTCTGTGAAGATATGTCAGAGGTATACATGCTGCAGGTCTCCAACAATAAAGCGCCCTCTGTCGAAGCCTTCTGTGCACTGTTTGCCTCAATACAACACGTGCAGTGGATGCTGTGAGGTCAGATGCCAGTTGCCATGCTGTGCTAAGTCAGTATCGTCGCGCCCTTACAGTCAAACAACGGTCCTCTCTTTTTGATGTCATACGTGATTGGCCCAGCACTGGCCTTCAGAATACAGTTTCGGTTTCTAAAAACTGTCCCCACATCCGAGAAACAGCAGAACTCTTCACATAAAACCATCGGGCCACATAAGTTTGGGACTATCCTGCCTCCGTTCTTCCTATGGGCCTCAACCACAGAGAGTCTGGTAGGCGTCTTCTCTGTGCCATACTGCACCGTCTGCGTACACAGCGATTGTGGATGTGGGATTCCGGTAAACACTACCCCGTTTGATAGGTACCCTGATGTCACTGTTAGTGTGGTTGTGTCTGCTGACCAGAATGACATCTTCTGAACATGATCGTACCGATTTCTGTCGACAGTTTGTATCATTATATCCTAAATTAGACACATGAAGGGGGAAGAGCGGTTTGTTGGTTTAATTTTGGACGCCAGTGTAATTGAGTCTTTGTGGTCTACGTTGGAGAGAAGGATGCTTGATCGGTATCACCTCTGTCGTCGTTCCCTGAACTTGCAACTACGAGGCTGTAAGTAAGAATGGTATACGATTCGCTTGAAAAGCATACAACGTCCGTATTTATCCATTTCGGGACGACCGAGAGCCGTTTTCAATGACAACATGTTTCCTACGCCGTTTTATAGACGGTAATGTGTTGTGTTTTTGGTGTTTCCTTCTTTTTTCTGTCGACCGCCTGCTCATTTTGAAATTATATATTAATACCTTCAGCTACTGTCGGGCGTTGATATATATCAACGGGGACAGGTGAAAATGCGTGCCCCGACCGGGACTCGAACCCGGGATCTGCTGCTTACATGGCAGACGCTCGATCCATCTGAGCCACCGAGGGCAGAGAGGATAGTGCGACTGCAGGGACCATCTCGTGCACGCCTCCTGCGAGACCCACATTCTCTCCTTGTATGTCCACACACTACATTCGTAGTGTCCCTACCCAACACATATAAGTATATAGTTCTGGCAATACCGTTCATGACCTTCCTCTTCTGTGCGGATGCACACATATTACCCGAACTCTTACGGGACTTGGTAAGAATGTCTTCCACGAGTAATTTTGTGAGTTCATGTACATCGAACTTTATCAGTGCAAGTGATTTCATATTATTATAGTGATTTTTCATCTCAAGGATTCACAACTATTTACAGATTTCTTAAAGTAAATGTTTCTAACATATGTGTGTGCATAAATAAATATGTGTGTTGACCGCATAAAACATAACACATATTCCTAAAGCTGGGGCTAACTATTTATTGTAATGGCTAATTTTCAACAGATTATTTATATCTTCAGTGTTTGTTGGTGTTACACTACTGGTGTGCTTGCATTCTGATGAATATGTTCTTGTGCTTCCAGCACCATAAAGACTTGCAAGCACAGAGTACAAATTATACACATAATTTTCCACCTTGACGTTATGTTTATTTTCATGTAATGGCTTTGACTAGGTTTAGTAGTGCGTTGCTTATCTGTATTTCGTCATTTATCTGTTGCTTGCTACTAGTATTGATTATTGTGGTAATTTCCTTGAATTGGAATGATAGATTTGTTGTGATTACTTATTGCGATAATCCCCATATCTTGTTCTACATTTGTGGAGTGACAGCTAAGCTGTTTTGAACATTCTGCAAATGTGTAATGATTAGTATCATATTTCTAACATGTGATATATTGTTTCTGTGTCCAACATCTAGGACACTGAGGGGGCTAAAATTAATACACTTAATTAGAACAATGAGTAAGTATTACTTTCGTAGTTACAACAAAACTTGTCTTTGCTCACCAGGCTCGGCTGTAGCTATGCGGTTCAGAACACACTAAATGAGCCACGTTTACTGAGTGGCGAATTGATACAAGTTCAGAATGGCCGTAATGTGGCTTCAATACAGTGACTAGAAAACAGAAGTTCGTAGACACTTGTTGACGCAATTCTTAGAGCACTGACGAGTAGGCACAGTTCACAGGAGACTGAAGTCTCTTCACTCCCCGGCAGTTGACGCAGGCTGTGCCACGGCTAGCAGGCAGTACGACGACCTTACTCCGACAGGATCTTCCTGGAAGAGGGCAGGATCCGACCTCGAACAGAACTGCCCTCATGTCCTCTGGCGAAGCTGTTTCAGGATACAGGCACGGCTGTGGCTCCTCAGAACTACGGGAGGCATGGCTTCATCCTAACACCTCATTGCCACCTAATAATAATGCTTTGCTGTAAAGTATCTCTTTTGTGGCCGATCTCGATACTCGACGACACCGGATATATCTCCCCCCTCCCCTCCCCCCCCCCCCCACAAACATCTGTCAAATGGTTCAAATGGCTGAGCACTATGGGACTTACCATCTATGGTCATCAGTCCCCTAGAACTTAGAACTACTTACACCTAACTAACCTAAGGACGACACATACATCCATGCCCGAGGCAGGAATCGAACCTGCGACCGTAGCGGTCACACGGTTCCAGACTGAAGCGCGTAGAACCGCACGGCCGGCCACACCGGCTGGCAAACATCTGTCCCGGCGTCAGGTATGCAGACGGGGAACGACGGTGGTGGGGGCAGGGTGTTGGGGGGGAGGGGGCAGACTGGGAATGGAGCGCCACCTCGCAGTTGCGGAGGTAGGTGGCTATTTGTTGTCGATGCATACAGGATGTTTCCCTTCATCGTTCCAGTGAAGCCTACCACAGCAGTCAGCGCAGTATTGGCTCTTGCGTCGATCTGGTTCAAATGGCTCTGAGCACTATGGGACTTAACTTCTGAGGTCATCAGCCCACTAGACTTAGAACTACTTAAACCTTACAAACCTAAGGACATCACACACATCCATGCCAGAGGCAGGATTCGATCCTGCGACCGTAGCGGTCGCGCGGTTCCAGACTGAAGCGCCTAGAACCGCTCGGCCACAACGGCCTGCAGGGTATGTAACCCTTTTTAAAGTAACATATATGAGAGAGCTGAAGTAATGGAGACTCTATTACATTACACCCATTTCAGCTTCACCATTAATGCCAAAATATTAATTAGATAAAGTAAGATCTCTGTTGCGCATAGTGCATAGTGAAGGGTGACTCTGTTACATATTACCTGACAGACTGATGTGAGGAGAGATGGTCGTGCGGTAGCGTTCTCGCTTCCCATGCCCGGGTTCCCGGGTTCGATTCCCGGCGGGGTCAGGGATTTTCTCTGCCTCGTGATGACTGGGTGTTGCGTGCTGTCCTTAGGGTAGTTAGGTTTAAGTAATTCTAAGTTCTAGGGGACTGATGACCATAGATGTTAAGTCCCATAGTGCTCAGAGCCATCTGAACCATTTTTGAGGAGAGGCATCCGATATTGCCAAAACAGACTCGCACCACAAACGTTTTGTAACATCTGTTTATTAGTAGCAGTGACAGAGGTCGGTTAAGAACTATGCTACGGTGCAAAGGCTTCGTTATTATTGCTCTCTAAAACCTCGAAACAGGCACGAACTTTGGGGCTACTCTTGACAGATTCGATAACGAAAACGGCCTCCCTTAGCAATGTCGAGAGAAGTACTGCGTCCATTGTAACGGCATCATGCATCAAATATGGAAAAACATCATCTACCACCCGCGACATTGGTCTCAACTGAAAGCTTACTGAGACAGAAGGGTTTTGAAGCGGACTGTTGCCTGAGGGCACAAGACAACAATATCTGCTGTGACATCTGAGAGGAACACACATCTACAGTAAAATGTGTATAAGTCGTGGCACACCAGTTCACTTTCCCTTTGCACAAATATCCTCTGTACCCCATATGTCGATAACTGTCAACCCTTTGGTAGCGACCAGTGGGTACGATGGAGGGGAGGGGAGGCTCAATAGCACTTGCTTGGTGAGTGGCCCGAGAAACAAGGTTGGGCTGCGTTCGTTGAGACGAACTTCTGTGGTAGCTGTACCCTCGCTACGGACTTCAGTGGCAAACGGATGCGGCACGTCTTTATCACCATGGTGTTTAGAAGCACATCGCGGCGAAACGGTTCAATAGCCTGAGGCACGTTGTTGTTGTGATCTTCAGTCCAAAGACTGGTTGGATGCAGCTCTCCATGCTTCTCTATCCTGTGCAATCCTCTTCATCTCTGAGTAACTACTGCAGCCTACATCGCTCTGAATCTGCTTACTGTTTTCATTTCTTGTTCTCCCTCTTCATCCGCCCCCCCCCCCCTTCCCTGCCTTCCCTCTAGTACTAAACTGATGAGCTCTTGATGCCTCAGAATGTGTCCTACCAAACCGATCCCTTCTTCTAGTCAGGCTGTACCACAAATTTCTCTTTTCCCCAATTCTGTTAAATAACCCCTCATTAGTAATGCGATATACCCATCTAAACCTCAGTATTCTTCTGGACCACCACACCTCAAAAGCTTCTATTCTTTTCTTGTCTAAACTGTTTATCATCCAAGTTTCACTTCCATAGATGGCTACACACCGCACCAATACTTTCAGGAAGGACTTCCTGACAAATCTATACTCAATGTTAACTAATTTCTGTTCTTCAGAAACGCTTTTCTTGCCATTGGCAACCTATATTTTATATCGTCCCTACTTCGACTATGGGCAACGGCCTTCCCATAAGGGATACACCGGTTGCCGTGAGATCGCCGAAGTTAAGCGCTGTCGGGCGTGGCCGGCACTTGGATGGGTGACCATCCGGGCCACCATGCGCTGTTGCCATTTTTCAGGGTCCACTCAGCCTCGTGATGCCCATTGAGGAGCTACTCGACCGAATAGCAGCGGCTCCGGTCAAATAAAACCATCATAACGACCGGGAGAGCGGTGTACTGCTCAGACGCCTCTCTTATCCGCATCCTCAGCTAAGGATGACGCGGCGGTCGGATGGTCCCGATGGACCACTTGTGGCCTGAACACGGAGTGACACTTCGATCATCATCAGTTATTTTGCTTCCCAAATAGCAAAACTCATCTACAGAAGTCCCGTAGTGCTCAGTGCCATTTGAACCACTTTAATGGTGAGCTCAGATAAACTTACTTGTGAAATACACTCCTGGAAATGGAAAAAAGAACACATTGACACCGGTGTGTCAGACCCACCATATTTGCTCCGGACACTGCGAGAGTGCTGTACAAGCAATGATCACACGCACGGCACAGCGGACACACCAGGAACCGCGGTGTTGGCCGTCGAATGGCGCTAGCTGCGCAGCATTTGTGCACCGCTGCCGTCAGTGTCAGCCAGTTTGCCGTGGCATACGGAGCTCCATCGCAGTCTTTAACACTGGTAGCATGCCGCGACAGCGTGGACGTGAACCGTATGTGCAGTTGACGGACTTTGAGCGAGGGCGTATAGTGGGCATGCGGGAGGCCGAGTGGACGTACCGCCGAATTGCTCAACACGTGGGGCGGGAGGTCTCCACAGTACATCGATGTTGTCGCCAGTGGTCGGCGGAAGGTGCACGTGCCCGTCGACCTGAGACCGGACCGCAGCGACGCACGGATGCACGCCAAGACCGTAGGATCCTACACAGTGCCGTAGGGGACCGCACCGCCACTTCCCAGCAAATTAGGGACACTGTTGCTCCTGGGGTATCGGCGAGGACCATTCGCAACCGTCTCCATGAAGCTGGGCTACGGTCCCGCACACCGTTAGGCCGCCTTCCGCTCACGCCCCAACATCGTGCAGCCCGCCTCCAGTGGTGTCGCGACAGGCGTGAATGGAGGGACGAATGGAGACGTGTCGTCTTCAGCGATGAGAGTCGCTTCTGCCTTGGTGCCAATGATGGTCGTATGCGTGCAGGTGAGCGCCACAATCAGGACTGCATACGACCGAGGCACACAGGGCCAACACCCGGCATCATGGTGTGGGGAGCGATCTCCTACACTGGCCGTACACCACTGGTGATCGTCGAGGGGACACTGAATAGTGCACGGTACATCCAAACCGTCATCGAACCCATCGTTCTACCATTCCTAGACCGGCAAGGGAACTTGCTGTTCCAACAGGACAATGCACGTCCGCATGTATCCCGTGCCACCCAACGTGCTCTAGAAGGTGTAAGTCAACTACCCTGGCCAGCAAGATCTCCGGATCTGTCCCCCATTGAGCATGTTTGGGACTGGATGAAGCGTCGTCTCACGCGGTCTGCACGTCCAGCACGAACGCCGGTCCAACTGAGGCGCCAGGTGGAAATGGCATGGCAAGCCGTTCCACAGGACTACATCCAGCATCTCTACGATCGTCTCCATGGCAGAATAGCAGCCTGCATTGCTGCGAAAGGTGGATATACACTGTACTAGTGCCGACATTGTGCATGCTCTGTTGCCTGTGTCTATGTGCCTGTGTTTCTGTCAGTGTGATCATGTGATGTATCTGACCCCAGGAATGTGTCAATAAAGTTTCCCCTTCCTGGGATAATGAATTCACGGTGTTCTTATTTCAATTTCCAGGAGTGTAGTTATTCTTATGGGGAAGCCTACCAGCCTTGTCGCACCCTCGTTGTCTGCTACCAACAGGTTTCGAAGAAAAAAAGGAGAGTCCGGAAACGAGTTGAGTGTAGTTATCGGGGCTATGCTAAAGTTTTTCGTGATCCTTGTGAAGTCATTAAAGTGTGTCGAGTGGGAGCAAGATTCGCGACTGAGTTTGTCACAGCGGTTAAATAATTACCCAATTTCCAAAGACACTGGCCGAAACCGTTGAGAAATTGAAACGGTTATTTTGACTCTGTTCCTTAAACAGCACGGTATTTGCTAAATTCCATGTATTTAAATTTTATTAATTTATGGAAATCTGAACGAGTTCCTTTTAAACTGTGTATATATTTCCTTCACACGTTCCAGGTAGCTTAGTAATTGTGCCTGTAAGTAATAGAGCTTGCACTGACGGCTGACGAGCGTTTCGTATGTCATGGCTTAGTGGTGTCCTGGTACCGTTACGTGGAACTATTCCTTCACCTGATGTCAGTGGCTACGACCACTGGTTCCGGGAGTGATGCCTAAGTCTGTTCTTACTGCAATTCTTGAGACAACGCGCAGCCTTACTGACGTGTAAAATTTAATTCTTTAAGTGACTCTGAACGTAATTTATTTAATAGAATGCTGCGTAAGCTTTTAACTGGTCCTTAACATTTTAGTGTCTTGCAGTTTTACTTTCGTCTCTAATAGATATTGTCACAGTAAGAACTCTTCGGCTTGTAGCCAAAGTAATTTTCTTGAGTTTAGAGTTAATTGAGCGTTTCAAGGTTTAAGCGAGAAGTTGCGATTGAGTTTTCTTTGCAACATTTTCTTGTTTAAGTCTATTGTGGACGTGATCAATTAAAGGCGTAATTAAGATCCTGTTTGTACTCTGCGAAATTTTATCTGTAATAAATATGCTCTTAACTATTATGTGTTTATCAGCTAACCCAGACACTCACTAGTCCATCACCTAGCTCCTGGTTACGATATTGCAGTATTATCGAAAACTGTGTAGCGTGAACGGCATGTGGCAAACATTCACAATAGAGCGGCTATTCTAAAACCATTTGATACGCCACACCATGCCATGAAAGTGCGAATTTCCTTTTTTAATTATTTATTTACTGACCTTCGGTTGCACCCATACTGACAGTCCAAGCACACATTCTCTTAAAAAGTTAAAACAAACTGAATTTTTTTGGTGAATAATGCAGAAAATCAAACATGCAACTTATAGGTAGTTAAAACAAAACAGTACAGACAGAATTAGAAGTAATGAAGTTAGTATCGCGAGCCTACAAACTGGAGACACTAATTAAAAGAGAGCATCATCTGTCAGCTCAATTGAAAGGTTACCATGCGAAAGGGGCTAAGCCTCAGTCCTACATAAATTGTGTTTTCTATTACGTTAGGTGGGATGTGAAAAGGGCTTTCACATACTGTAAGGCTGATGTGGGAACTACGAAGATGGAATGAGAGGTGACTCCTATGACTTGTTCATACTAAATGAAGTAAGTGCGGAGTATGTTAAACGAGTTGGCTATACTGGAGACACAAATAATAGACTTCCTTTTGCTCCTGCGTTTTGTAACCTGTCTTCCTTGCCAGTACAATGGATGGTGAAAACAATTTGAATAATTCCGCAAAGGGAAGTAAGAGAAAAACTGGTAATTCTAAAAGAAAGCGTGAGTAAAAGTGAGGAAATATTTTGTTCCTTACAATATAATGAAGACCACTGCAACAGCTCGCAATAAGCAACCATTTTAAGTTATTCAGTTGACAGGCAGTTATTCTATGGACTTTCAGCAAGCAGCTGATGAGTTCATTAACACAAGTAAAGTTACTACTAATATAAGATCTACCCCTTGGATTAAAACCAACATGATTCGAGCATTTCAGATAAAAAACGACATTCCCTGATATAGATGGACGGGAATTATTAAGAGTGTTGAAACAAACGGTGGCAAAGTGAAGATTTCAAAACGATCACACTCATTGAGGTCACTGGTGCAAAGGGATTGTATTGAGAGAAGAAAAAAGATGTCAGAAGTATGAGGAAAAAACGTATCTGAGATGTACAAGCAGTTTTATAGTGAAATGTGCCAAGACTGAACAGTAAAATGATTACTAGAGCTAGAAATATTACAAACAAATCAGCTTTTACGTGTTATTTAGGTATCCTGCCAAGTGGTGACAACTTGCTTTCCTAAAGTCAGTGATCAAGTGTGAACGTCGAGTTAGGGTATATTTATGTCCTCGTTATTTAAATAAAGTTTTTTTTGTAAATGACATGCAAAGTACAGTTTGTTACGTAGCCCCCTTAGCATGATAACCCTTAAATTGTTACTCATGTTATATCCCATCAACAGATGTGTCTGCGTTAGGAGAACCCCGTCAGAAGCCTATCTTGTTAACAGTCTCCGTCCTAGTGTGAAACACTATGGAATTTCAATGATGCTGTAGCGAGCGATGTTGCAACCTGGTTTGGGACCACTTGCCTTGCGTGGAAGGATTACAAAGCGGGGTTCTCCTGAGTATCCGTCTTTGCCCAACATTCTAAGCTGTGTATCCTGGTTGGCAAAGTTTCTACCAACGCTACAGGAATGTATTTGCTTAATGGAGACAAACTTCATGAAACTATCCCTGACATGATAACGAGAAAAAAGGTAATATGGACACATGGTCGGAAATGCATTCCAAGGAATGTACACCCATTTGAAGATAAAACATCTTTGAGAGTGCAGGTTTCAGAGATTGATAGCACTCATCAGACAAGTGGAAATGTTCCGTCCATACTACTGTTTTAGTTCCACAAGCAAAAGGGCAGTGAGCTGGAGGTCCATAATGTAGTAGCCACATTATCCTTAGTACCACCAAAGCCACCTCTTCCAGCATGGGAGACAGCGTCACATGCGGGAAGCGCAAATATGCCTTGCCTGTGAGGTGTTGTGGGACGATGACTGGTCCCACGAGGTGGTCACCAATAATCCCAGCTGACACTGAGGATGAACCAGTGTTGATGGTTCGCTCCTACCATACCATAGGGATTCTCCTTAACCTACAGGTGGATGTTGTGTAAGTTGACGATACCGCCTCTCGTATAGGTAATTTATCCCCATTTAGCAAGAACGCCATGTATGAAAAATGAAATGATCGTGTGGCATCCAGGGAAGTTTGGCCGCCAGGTTACATGTCTTTTTTCAGGTGACGCCACGCTGAACGGCTTGTGTGTCAGTGATGATGAAATGATGATGAAGACAAAACAACATCCAGTACACGAGCGGAGAAAATCTCCAATCCAGCCGGGAATTGAACCCGAGCCCACTGCATAGTAGGCAAATACGTTAGCACTCAGCTAAGCAGGCGGACATCGCCATATATACTGTTCATATTCACGCTTCTGGAATTGGATGAGACTGGTTTAATCAACACCGTGTCGAAGTACAACACTTCGAGTGACCAGTCACTTCCCAGATCTTATAGGGTTCCATGTAGGTGCACATACAGAGAGATCCAGAAAAATGTAGACACTCGTTGATAATCAGTATTAATGGAACAAAATGATATACTGTCACAATTCTTGCACGGGGGTGGGGAGGTTGTTTTTTGTGTTCAGAGTGATCCCCATTAGCAGCCAAACAACGTCGATGTTGACCGAACTACGGCTATCATTGTTGCCCGTCTAATAGCCACCTAGCGCTCCTCGATGCTTTCTCGTTGCAGCTGGATTCTGTTGATAAACTTCATGTTTCAAGGTCTCCCATAGATAGAATTGAAGAGGTGTAAGGTCTGGAGACCGTGGTGGGTACTCAACTGCTCCTCTTCGAGCCATCCATCGTCCAGGTAGATGTTCATCCAAGTAGGTTCTGAAATCTCTGTGGTAGTGAGGCATAGCGCCATCTTGTTGTAAATAAAATGTTTCGTTTCCAGATATTTGCAGCATATGAAGATACACCTCACCAGTTATGGTACCTTCAAAGAAGAATGGGCCAATCAGACTGCTCAATGACAAACTAAACCACAAATTAACACTTGGTAGATAAACATGTTTGTCCACATGACGTGAGAATTTTTACGAGCCCAGTACACACAGTTCTGGCCGTTTACAGTGCCGTTCAGTTTGAACTGCGTCTCGTCCAACCAGATAACCATCCCTGCAAACCGTTGATCCTCACGAGGCATGTCCTCAAACCACTCGCAGTACTCCATCCTTCGTTCTGGGTCATTCATGTTCATAGCATGCAGCGACCTTGGAGTGTACGCTTTCCACTTTGCACCTTCAGAATTCGTCGTACCCATGATCTGCTTGCTTCGCTTTCACGTGCACCCTGCTTCACAGATTTTTGAGGTGACCTAATAAAATGTTGCAACACAGCGGAGCTGGAAGCTGGACTTCATGTTTTTGGTCGGCCCGACCTTTCCTTACGCAAATCCTGAACAGTACCGTCGGCTTCAAATTCATCCCGAATACGATAAATTGTTGTACGTGTTGGTGGCTTATTCCGTGCACATTACGCCATTGCCGTTCTACCTCCACCATGTTTTCGTACTTCCAGTACCACTACAATACAGCCTTGCGTTGCTCATCAATTGCTGGACTGTCATCTGCTGGAAAGTGCGCAAAATTGCAATGATGCGTCATTTTGTTCCAAAGATCATAACTATCAAAGAGTGTACACAAATTTCTGGACCCCTCTGTATTTTTATCGGTGACTAAGACAGTGTACCGAACAATATTACATAAGCTTTTACTTAATTTGCAAACTAATAATTACAGCTATTACAAGTAGTATGTTTTAGGTTGGTTAGTATCTCGAGATACATGTGGCAAAAGCAAGCCAGGGAGCGAGCCATTAATGCCAGCAGATCTTGTGCAGACAAGATCACATAGTAAATCATGTGACATGTTTGTGGGACGACTGTCAGATACAGCGAAAAAACAGCTAACACACTGAAGTGGCTACATATTAATGCACCAATGAGCACAATATCTGGACATATATCCCGAACTCCCTGGATAACCGAACTTCTGTGGCGTAGTTTGGGATAAAAGGAAACTTTCAGAATTAGCGACTTTATTACACGAGGTGTGGGCACATACACCACTGAGTATTGTTCTTGATGTGTATGTGTCTGTCCTACGTAGGATGGTAGCTCAAAAGCATGCAAAAAGACGGCATACAGCTTGCTAATAAAGATTTTGTGTCTTTCCACATGTGCTCATTACTTCACGTTTTCAGAAAACTGCACATTCTTCAGAACATAATCTTTTTATTTTTTCTTGTTGTTTACCCACGCACTCTCAACACAGTTTGTCATCTCCTGTGGCTCTCAGCTTTTAATTTGCGAAGCTACATTATTTGAAAGTTGTCTTGTACTGGGTCGCCTGCTATTGCGCATTTTTATGACATTAGACCTTCTCATGAGTGTTGTCGTATTGTGTTTTCTTTGTGTGTTTTATTGGTTGTAGGTACACGCGGCGCTTTTCACAGATTTTATTGCTTCGCTGTTACCTGACATCACAAGTTTTCCCTCACAAGACGAGTTTATGAAGACTTTTTGCGCTATGTTCGTCGAGAAACCTTACGTTGCTGCCAGATTTAATTCACAATCACGGGAAAAGGGCAACGGGAGCTTTTACCCTCTTTAGAGTCGTCATATTATTTTGTAAAGTCCCTGTTTATTTTCATCTGATTGCAAATATCCCATGAGTCTTGAACAGCGGTCTGCAAAATATCTTATTTCCTACACCACACATTGACCTCAGCTCTAGCTCCTATAGTTTCTCAGCATTTCCCGTTCAGGATCGGCTTACAGAGCGGGTATGTTTATTGCTCCACTGCTTCCTTGATGGGATTTGAAGGCCCATAGTATTCCACATGGTAGTGTCTTCTGTGTATCTCTTCTCCCCAGGCTGACCCACGCATGCTGTACAGACAGGATTCTGGTCTGCAGGCCGATCCGTTGGCGCGATGTCCTCATTGTCTCAGCGCCGCGGGCGGTTGTGTGGAGAGCGCCGTTATTGCCCGGAAATCACACCGAAGAAATGTCGAAGTTATTCAGCGGTGTTCTTCTCCGGTACTTGATATTGCCCAAACGATGACACCATATTACCAGTTATCAGTATGCTTTAGGTGTAGTAGTATTTTCCTGCTTAGTTCCGTTCAATAGATCATATCACGATAATATTGTGTGTGTGTGTGTGTGTGTGTGTGTGTGAACTCACACTGCACTTATTGTCTTCAGACTATGGGAAATTACGTAACTCAGAGGATACACACCCAATGTAATTCAAATACTGAAAAGAATATGTCACATAGCTGATATTTTAATCAATACTGTAAGAACTAAGAATATTAAATTAGTAACTACTCAGGGACTAAGACAATGTTATAGCGTTTCACCCACATTATTTAACATGTAAATTGACCGTACCATTAAAGAATGAGATAAGACCCGAGATAAAAGTAAATCAGGACACATCAATGCTTTTTTGACTGTTTGCAGATGATTTCCAGTCATACGAAAAATAGAAGATGCTCTGCAAAGATCTATGAATAGACTTGAACAAATAATCAAAAAACATAACTCAGAAATTTCGGTACCTTAAACGCGAGTAACAGCATTTCAAGGAAAATGGCCAGTCCTTCAAAGACAATTATCAACAGAAAACACATCTTTCATTTCTGGTATTTAGGAGAGTTACAATAAAGATCGGGATATAGAAACTAAGATTCTTTTAATACATATAAATAGAATGTTGAATAGTAAGAGCAAAAAGGTCACCAGAATCAAAACTCACAAATGACAACACCAGTTTTAATGTATGATATGAGTCTTGGGTGCCTATATAGGACGTGAGTAAGAGCCAAAAGTGGATGTGAGATTTTTTAGGAAGATTAAAGGATGCACAAAATTAGATAGAACACGTCAAGACATAAGAACAGAACTCAATGATTATAATATTGAGGGGAGACTGAACGGTTAAAGAAATAATAGGAAAGAACATTCTAGGAGAATGAATGAAGATAAATCAGCGAAGCAGTTAAGAATGAAGAAATTCCTCCAGCTGTATTTAAGGTGTCGATTTTATTTTAGCACTTAGTTTCAACGTTGTAAAAACGTCATCTTCAGGCCCATACCGCACGCAGTTGACGTCAACAAGGGTATGGCTTGAAGATGACGTTGTTACAACGTTGAAACTAAGTGCTAAAATAAAATCGACACCTTAAATACAGCTGGAGGAATTTCTTCATTTTTAATATAAATTTATACCAGCTGACGTCCCACTGTCTTCCATTTCAACTATGGATGTAGGAAGAAAGCAGTTAAAGGTTCATAAGCCACATGGAAGAACAGATCCTGGATACCGAGGAAAAGATCCGAATAACTCTGACTGTGAAGACGAAAGAGGAATCTTGCCTAGACCATGAAGTACAGAAGCAGATCAAGCAAACGTCTTTAGCTGTCAGGCGGACATTCACCAGCATGAGTGCCCTGCTTGTAACTGTATTTGATACCAAGATGTGAACAGCAGTACGTCCTTTTAAAAAATAGCTAATACTTTTTATTTCGTAATTAACTTCCTCTCACGAACTTTCCAAAAACGTTTCACACTGTGCCACCCACGTAAACTTTACATTATTAGAAACGTTAGTCGAAACTGACTTTGACCCCCTGTAGAACTCAGCTACCCGAGGTAACGTAACTCATCCACTTGCTGGAGTTGATAGTAAGCAAAATGGAAAATCAAGGGAAGTTCACGGTTATTTAGGCAACCGTCTTCAGTTGAAGGTTTGCATGACTACAATGTACACTGACAAACAGAAGAGTGAAACGCTATTTGTGTATGGAGAATGTAAGGTCGTAGGACAGTAATTCCACAATGTTTTCTTATTTACAATCCAGGTACTCTAACGCCCCCGAAGCCGCATAAAACGCTGGGTCATTCTACTCACACAGACCTTCAAATGAAGATGGTTTGATTGAAGGAGTGGTCTGCACTTTCCTTGAGTTCTATTTGTTTACCATCAGCTCCAGCAAGTGTACTTACCCTGGATAGCTGCGTTGTACAAGGGAGTCAAAGCCATTTTTGAATCACTTTTCTAATAACGAAATGTTAACGTGAATGGTACACTGTTTAACGTATTTGAACAGGTCTAGGAGAGGAAGAAAATTACCGAATAAAAAAATTGGGTGCTGTTTAAAAAAGACGTACCGTTGTTCAAAGTTTCAAGAAAGGCAGCCGTGTTGATTAATTTCCCCTTGGCCGGTTTACAACATTTACATGATATTCACTTTGCTACTGAACAACAAGTTATTTAGGATGGTCAAGGTAAATAGGACACCCTGTACATAAAGACTATTTGATCAAAAGTATATGGAACATACCAGTGGACACTGGTAGTGGGATGAGAGGGTTCCGGGTACAATTTTGATATCAAATTTATACGAAAATTAATGAAATAGATCAATTAATTACTGCCTCCCACCCCCGCGGATGACGGCATGCGTTTTCCCCAGCAGGCACTTGGGTCTTCACTTCGTCCCTCTTCCCCCCTCCCCTCTCCCCCCCCCCCCCTACCGCACTAGCGAGAATTTCGAAGTTTGGCAGAAATTTCGAATTTTGGAGAGAAATTAAAGAAATTGTGGGAATTCCAAAAATGGCAGGAATTTCTTTGTCCCAAGGCTGTGCTGACGTCCCACCCTACCACCCTCCCCATTTGGGAATTGGCGGGAACTTCAAAATGGCAATGCCCTTTCCAGGACTCGAACCGCGGTCCATCTGAACAGAGAGCCCAAGTGCAACCATCCACCCCCAACACATGGAAAGGAGGGAAGGTTAGGTTAGTGTAGTTACTTTGGTTGAGAAACTAGAGTAAATATCAGTCCGAATTACGTTATTAATCATACAGATCAGTTTTAATTACACAACTACATGTATAGCGCTACACAAGGAGCGCCTAAAATCACAATACAGCTCAAAAATTGACGTTGCCATACAACAGGTGTTATCCTGCTGGGAAAAAGTTTCACATGGGTACATAAAGGGAGTTACTATGCCTTCAGTTACCTAGTTTCAACTACTTTTCAAGGTCACCCGACTACCCAATTTCTCAAAAATGGTTCAAATGGCTCTGAGCACTGTGGGACTTAACTTCTAAGGTAATCAATCCCTAGAACTTAGAACTACTTAAATCTAACTAACCTAAGGATATCACACACATCCATGCCCGTGGCAGGATTCGAACCTGCGACCGTAGCGGTCGTGCGGTTCCAGACTGTAGCGCCTAGAACCGCTCGGCCACCCCGGCCGGCCCTAATTTCTCCATCAGAAGTATACGCACATGCATCATACTATGTAGGAATGTCTTAGGATTTATGGTAGGCTAGAGAATAAGAGAAGCAAATATTCTAGTACAAAATCTTTATTAACTTTTGCACATACATTTACATACATAAAACAATTCTTTCCTTATTTTTGTTAGGTTTAGTTTTGATAATGTCCAACTTAATTTTTAACTTTTTAACACATCTGAATCATCTATTTGATTCTCCAGCCAGTAATTTGACAAATACAAAGAAGGTATATTCTCGAATTCCAGTAGATATCTAATTTTTTCCTGTAAACTACTTCTTTCGATGTTTTACTTATTAGTTCTGTTACTTCCGGCAATTCTTCTACACGACAGCTTCCGGAATTTTAATTTTTCCTCTTATTTCCTGGATGAAACTGTTGTTATAACACTCCACGTCTCCCTGGGTGTAGGGTGCCACTTCTTCTGATGCACCTTTTTGTGGAATTTCGGAATAGAACTTCTGCTAACGAATTGTCACTGAAGGTTGTTAATTCGTTGGCTTTAAGCTCTGCAAACGCTTATTCAGTTGCCAAGTGTATGACATCAAGCTAACCACATTTCGATACAAAGTCACCATCCTTTTTAAGCAGATCCAAGGGGTAGTGGAGTTTGATAAACAGATTTTTCGTATGTCCAGTAACGTAGTGAACGTGCTCCATTACGCCGCTTTCGGCCAGGACTCCAACATATGGCCACTTACCACTGCTCTTTACAGTAAATGCTATTATCTTGTATTCCCTAGTCGTGGCCAGATTTCTCCACATACTGTGTTTTAAGGCATGAGTAAAACTGGCTTGCACATCAGCAATAGCTTCTTTCTTTTCCATTTGCAGCTTATATTCTTCCTTTATGGCCGTTGTCTTCTCCACATGCACCAATTCTCTTATCTTTACTTCGATGTCTTCCATTTACAGTTTCCTTTCCCGTGGTCATAGCACATTAACTGTTTTTAAAGGTGTAATTTCTTTAATGGGGAATGGTTTAAGACTGTGTGATATATTTACTCTTTTTCTTAGGACTTGCGAAATAACTTTCGTCTAATCAACCAATCCCAATTCTGCAATATGTATATCGGACGGTATTGTGGAGAACAGTGTTCCAGACAGAAAAATAAGTTTCTCTTGCTTTAAAATAACACTTCTGTATAATACTTATATCGTCTTTATTAGAATCAGAGTTAAGAATCTGAACTTAGTTTATACCTACATAATTAAAACTGTATGCAGATAGAATGTAGCTGATACACTTTTCTCGGTCCACAGTATCTGGAAGACTTACTTGTGTACTTGTCAATTTTCGGGTATTCTTATTACCCCTGTACAAACTGTAGAACGTTATTAAACATAACACAATTTTTCCGTAAATTATCCCTTAACTGACTCCATATGGAAGCAAGTCGCACAGAGAAAAGTGGAGCACATTGCATTGTAAATACAGTTTGTTGGTGTCCAATACATGTAAACATTCTTGCACAGGGTCGAATACATGATCCATTCTGTAGTTGTATATCGTAGCCTCCAACCTGGTAATTCCATGCTGCTTTGCCAAGGAAGGCCTAAAAGTTTCTCGTAGTCGCATGTCTGGACACTATAAGATCTGTAATGCGGTTACCAGCATCTTTGTTCACTTCCGGACTTGTGATTTGACATATAAATTTGTTATGTATCTTTACCCTACAGTTGGAGCTTAACCAATTTCGACAGTCTATTCCCACTGATTTATCGTTGTTCACAATCACATTGCTGTTTCTTTGGCGATCTCCGTCCATGCAGAAGACGTGCGTTGATATTAAGGAGTCCCACTTCTCTATTTTGTTAAAAATTCCGGCAAAAGCTTGCGTTGTATTCAAATCCAGAAGGTAATAGTCGTCTCTACATGGCTGTTGCAATATTCCAGGCCTCTCTTCCATTGAACATCCATTTTAGCGCCAGGCTAATTCGACCTAATATGGTATAACCACAGCATGTTTATATTTCCTCGAAATAGTTTCCTATGCTTCCTTGTCAATTTTTTCCCGTATCCTTCTGCCTGTCACACTGTCGCTCGTATGTAGGAGAAAAGGCAGCTTAGCCTTGATGCCATGTCTCGCAGAACGAAATTGGAGATTTTACTACGTATATAACAGTTAAATGAGCCACACATATCCTTCTTTAACATTACAGGCCGTCCTCTTTCTAATTGTTCTTGACAGTCCACTCGATCACAGATTTTAACCAGCATAATGTTATCGCAAAACGATTCTGTAAGTGGTGTAAGCACATCTTCATTCTTCTTGCTTACAAGGGAACCTCCCCATCGCACCCCCCCCCCCTCCCCCTCAGATTTAGTTATAAGTTGGCACAGTGGACAGGCCTTGAAAAACTGAACACAGATCAATCCAGAAAACAGGAAGAAGTTGTGTGGAACAATGAAAAAAATAAGAAAATATACAAACTGAGTAGTCCATGCGCAAGATAAGCAACATCATGGAAAGTGCGAGCTCAGGAGCGCCGTGGTCCCGTGGTTAGCGTGGGCAGCTTCGGAACGAGAGGTCCTTGGTTCAAGTCTTCCCTCGGGTGAAAGGTTTATTTTCTTTATTTTCGCAAAGTTATAATATGTCCGTTCGTTCATTGACGTCTCTGTTCACTGTAATAAGTTTAGTGTCTGTGTTTTGCGACCGCACCGCAAAACCGTGCGATTAGTAGACGAAAGGACGTGCCTCTGGAATGGGAACCGAAAACATTTGATCGCAAGGTCATAGGTCAACCGATTCCTCCACAGGAAAACAGTCTGATATATTCTATACGACACTGGTGACGGCATGTGCGTCACATGACAGGAATATGTTGTCGACCCACCTAACTTGTACACTTGGCGAATGGGTAAAAAGATTCTTCTGCCTTGCCCGATTTAGGTTTCCTTGTGGATGTGATAATCACTCCCAAAAAAGTGATGAAAAGATAAGAGTTTGTCACATAAACTGCAACAAATGAATGCAACAGTTTCACAGTCGCACAATTTTCCCCGTGCTCTGTCAAAACAGATGTTTTTAACGTTTTCAGATTTTTCCGTGTGTAGACCGTCAAATCCTGCATACGTCCAATCAAATCTGAACATGTCCTGGAATTTTGGAGAGCGAAGTTGATTATATAAAAAATTAGACTTTTCACTCGAGGGAAGACTTGAACCAAGGACCTCTAGTTTCGCATCTCCTCACGCTAACCACGGGACCACGGCGCTCCTGAGCTCACATTCTCAATGATGTTGCCTATTTTACACATGGACTACTCATTTTGTATATTTTCTTTATTTTTTTCATAGTTCCACACAACTTCTTCCTGTTTTCTCGATTGATCTGTGTTCAGTTTTTCAAGGCCTATCCACTGTGCCAACTTATAACTAAATCTGAGGGGGGTGCGATGGGGAGGTTCCCTTGTTAGTAGTATACCGTTTTTGGTGTAATTTATGATGCCAATGTCAGATACCAAATGATTCAGATTTTGCTGTAATAACCACAAACCGAAGAGTTCGTCAGTTGGCCTTGTTTTCCTCTCTAATTGCTGAGGGATGTTTAGACCTTTGGTGGAATCCATGTTGACACTTTCAACTATCGCAGAAGACAGTTGCGGCTGACAAGCCTCCTTTTATACTCTTAAAGATTCAAGATGGCAGCACTTCCGGTAACATGATTTCCGATCATACACTCTACTTAACTCCTATCCCAGTTGCGCTATTTTGTTTGCAAGGTGTCCATGTCAGGGAAGAAGACTGCTCTTCGCGATTACACGCCTGTGCCACATCGCATAATTCCGCTATCATGATCGGATACAGTGCTACACTACTCATCCGTCTATTGCGCTATACCACCATCCCGAACCGCGTCCGGGTACAGTGTTACAGTCGTTGGTACGAATATTGCGCTGAACCGCCCCGCACAAACAAACGCATCCAAGTACAGCGCTACACTACATTCTGGATAATATGCTCGCTCTATCCGATATATAAGGATGGTAATCGCGAGATACAGCCTCCCTCCCTGCCACAAACACATTGCGGTTGTCTAAAACAAGGTAGCAACGCCAGAAGATAGTAACGATTGCAGGATGACCTCCTGAAAAGTGATGAAAGGTGCAGGCTCTGGCAGTTGACCCTGAACGTAAATAAATGTAACATATTGCGCATACATAGGAAAAGAAATCCACTACTGAATAGCTACACTATTGATGACAAATCGCTGGAAACAGTATCTGCCGTTAAAATATCTAGGAGTAACTATCCAGAGCGGTCTTAAGTGGAAAGACCAAATAAAACAAATAGTGGGAAAAGCAGGTGACAGTCTCAGATTCATAGAAAGAATCTTAAGGAAATGTAACTCACCCACGAAGGAAGTGGCTTATAAGGCAAAACTTTGAACATAGCTGCTAAGGTTCAGTGACCGTGTCAGAATTATATTGTAACAAATAAGTCCTCGTTCACAAATATTAAGTCAAAATTGACCTGGTTTCGACGATACTATGAGCGTCGTCCAGAATTAGAGTAACTGTACTAAAACATTAGGTATGTAGTACATTAATAAAATTAAAGTTTGTACTGACTCGAAAAGATGCAGTACTTACAAGTCACATATTAAAAAAGATCTAAGCCGGAGAGGCGACGTCGTGAACACTTGGGAGATGGCGAGCCGCTAAGGGCTGCTCGTACTGTGAACAAGGGTTGCAACAAGACTGAGGTGCCCACTTTAGAAAGTGTGGGCAAGTAAACATGATGTTGCTACGAGCGCCATCTAGTAGCCGCAGAAACAACTAGGCTACTGTACATTCAAAATTAGACACATGAAATTGTGATGCAGCTGATTCAGGCATAACGTAAGCATTAATAATAACAGGATGAAGTTACATATTTATCTGCTTTAAATAGAGATACATTTTGTAACGTAAAGACGTTAGTTATGACATACAAGAAAACAGCAAAGATGTGACAGGAAAACAACATTTCGATAAACTGCATGAGGAAATCTGAATCAAAGATCAAGCAATGGCTTTATACAGTAAAAAAAGTTTTTATTTCACAGCTGCAGCTGTTTGTTGAGAATGAGGTCATCATGACGAGTGAGATGTTTGAAAATCTCCAATTGACTTAATATTTGTGACCGATGGCTTATAAGGCATTTGTTCGGCCGATCCTTAAGTATTGTTCAGCTCTCTGGGATCCCTACCAGATAGGACTGATAGAATAGATAGGAGTAGATCCAACGAAGAGTGACGTGTTTCTTCACGGGATCGTTTAGTCGGGACGAGAGCGTTACGGAGATGCTCAACAAACTCCATTGGCAGACGTTACAGGAGAGGCGATGTGCATCACGGAAATATTTACTATTGAAATTTCGTTAGAGCACATTCCAGTAAGAGTCGGACAACATATTACTTCCCCCAACATATGTCTCGCGTAATGACGATAAGGAGAAAATTCCTGAGTGGGTTGGAGGGCTCAGTTAGTGGTACAAAAAGTACCGTCCACCACACACACACCATTATGTGGCTTACGGAGTATGATGTAGACGTAGGTGTACATTGAGGTTAGCATCACTGTTTCTTTCATTACGAGAGCGAACAACCCAACGTTGCACATTACTGATGTCGATACAGTCATCACCGTTCACAGCTTTTTCTTCGTACATCCGTAGTTGAATTGGAGGACAGTGTGACGTCAGCTGGTATAAATTTATATTAAAAATGAAGGAATTCCCCCAGCTGTATTTATGGTGTCGATTTTATTTTGGCAACTAGTTTCAACGTTGTAACAACGTCATCTTCAGGCCCAACACCTGTTGACGTCAACTTTGTGCGGCTGATACTGGAAGTCAGTGGTGATATCTCACCATTGACATCTAGTATCAGTATTAGTTGAAGTCAACAAGTGTATGGGCCTGAAGATGACGTTGTTACAACGTTGAAACTAGTTGCCAAAATAAAATCGACACCATAAATACAGCTGGGGGAATTCCTTCATTTGTAATATAAATTTATACCAGCTGACGTCACACTGTCCTCCAATTCAACTATGGATGTACGAAGAAAAAGCTGTGAACGGTGATGACTGTATCGACATCAGTAATGTGCAACGTTGGGTTGTTCGCTCTCGTAATGAAAGAAACGGTGGTGCTAACCTCAATGTACACCTACGTCTACATCATACTCCGTAAGCCACATAATGGTGTGTGTGTGGTGGGCGGTACTTTTTGTACCACTAACTGAGCCCCCCAACCCACTCAGGAATAAGTGCGTGGACGAATTTCTTCATTTTTAACATAAAGTTCACAGCTTTCGTTCGTCGATGGATTTCAACTGGATGCACGTTACTTGTAGTTAGAATCTGGATTTCAGGACGCCGTTTCACGCACACCAGCGTAGTTACGCTACGAACCAACATGTTACACGCTACAGTTCGGATCCCTCTAGCGGCAGTGTATTACAACCTGCGTAGCGGGAAAGCCGACAGTGTAGAATGCATGACACGCAATACCTCAACCGATGTTGAGAACCGAATAAACAGTTCGGAGACATTATTTTTCAGCAGGCCCTAGTACCAGACAATGTAACGCAGTGTATTTATTTTTTATCGTATTGACTTACACAGAAAAAAAAGTGATCGAGGTGGAGCATTATGAAAAGCAAAAGCATTTCTCAAAGTAGGTATGTTTCACTAATATACTTTTTTTTATTCATTAATCTGACTGCTTTGATGTAAGCCACCATTAATTATATGTCAGAATCTTCATATCAGAGTACCACTTGCACCCTACTTCATTTATTATTTGTTGTTTGTATTCCAGTATCTGTCAACCCCCATATTTTTTACCCTCTACAGCTCCTTGTAGAACTGTATCATGGAAGCTATTCCCTGATGTCTTAACACATGTCTTATCATACTGTATCTTCTTCTCGTCAGTATTTTTCATATATTCCCTTCTTAACCAGTGCAGTGGGGAATCTCCTCATTTTTATCAGTCCAACAAATTTTCAACGTCCTTCTATACCATCACATCTTAAACATTTCGATTCTCTACATTTCCGGTTTCCCCACGCTCCATTATTCATTACTGTACAAAGCTGTCGTCCATGTGTACATCCTCAGAAATTTCTTCCTCAAGTTAAGGACTATATTTGATACTAGTAGATTTCTTTGCCCCAGGAGTGCCCTCTTTTGTGTTTTTACGTCGTTTCTGCTTCACCTGTCACGCCTTACTTTTCCTCTAAGATATGGTCCACATGGGAAATGTCCTTAACTTCGTGTACTTAGTGTTGAGTTTATCGCTATTCTTGTGGTAGCGGCCCCTTATCAGTTAGCGAGCCCGCATAACAGACAAGCAAGGTGGGTTGCCGACCTCCTTTAAAGAGCTCAGATCAAAACATTGCCAGTGGATGTAAACAGCAACAGACTTTCCACATAAACACGGTATTACTTCGTGAAAAGTCATGTGACAGAGATCCACCAATTGGAACTAATGTGATTACATGTAGCACTCCAACGAATCGATATTATAAGCACACCAGCAGAGTCAGACTGGCCATCTCGAGGGTTGTCTCCCCTCACTTCCAAATTGGAGGATTACGCCGCTTGGTCTACCCTCAGGGTGCAATCGACGCTTTTGGAAGAGCCCCCTGCCATTGTCGTCTGCCCGCCCATCAGCCGTCGCTGCTGCCAGCCATCCGTCCATCAGCTGCCGCCGCCCGGTGCTCGCCGCCGCCGCCCCCCGTTTTAGTTCTTTTCCCACTTTGGCGACTCCTGTCATGGACTCCCACACTACCACCATCATTTACAGCTCCCTTTTCCTTGCACCCAGCATTATCTCGTAGAGTGCCTCCTCTGGGCTTAACCCATCTACTCCACCTGCCCTTCTATCTCCTCCTCATGCCTGTGTCCCCACCTGTATGTTTCTCCTGCTCCTGCCTCTACCCTTGCTCCTTCCCCAACTCCTGCCCCCACTCCTGCTCCTGCTCCTGGCCCCTCCTGCTGCTATTGCCCACTGAGAAGACTTTTCTTCCTCCTCACCCACCGTGCTACAACTACAAAAGAGTCATCCCCCCCCCCCCCCACTACACCACACCCACCACCACAGAGCACCCCAGCTCCCCTCCTGGTGCTGCCACCTCACAAGAGCGACCTTCCTTCCACCACCTCACAATCCATCCAATCCCTCACCTCTCTTCACAGGGCACACCCGCAAAAAAGGCTCCCAAGCACCCAAGTGGTGACCTCTCCTCCATACCCACCTCCAAGAAACCACCGCCTGACTCTCTTCCTTCTCATCCCCCCACAGACACCCCCCTCCTATTAACTCCACAGCCCCTGCCCTGTATACCTCTGTATTTGCCATCCCTGATCCAAAATTCCTAGATGCCTGCACCTTCTCCCTCTAAATCTGTAAATACATCCCCAGTGTCCCCATTCCCCAATTTATCCCCCACTGTCCTCATTAAATCCCCCTCTCCCTGTAGCCATACTGCTCTCCTCTGGTGCCTTCCATGCATCAACTTTGACCCCCATGTGTCCGTCACCCCTTTCCTTGCATCCTCCTCTCCTTGTCAGCCCCAAGCCCCTCATTGTCCACCAACCCTCACTGGCGTGATCACAAAGCTCAGCCCTGTGATCACAGAGAAACTGAACATCCACCCACCCTAGAAATCTGCGTGGCCCACCGTATTTACAAATCCTCTGACCCTACCTACCTCATGTGTGTCTTTACTGAGTCTCTCTCCTCCATTGATCACCTCCTCACTCAGGGAGTCCTGATTTTCAACTGCCACCACCCTGTTCACCTGTCCAGTTCCCCTCCTCAATCCTACTGCTGACAGCACTGTCTCATGTACAGTGGCCACCTCACCCAAAACCGCAAGAGCCCCCCTCCCACCTGCCCCCATTGTAAAGCCTCCCACTTCCTTAAACAGTGTCCTAACATCACCTCTTCTCCCTCCTGCAACACCTGCAATGAACACCCCCACCTACTCCTCCAAATGCAAAGCCAAATCCCTCCCACCAACCCTAATCTCACTGTTCCCATTCGCCCCGTCGACCAGCCATCCACCCTAACAATTCCCTCCACCCTCCCCCTACAGCTGAAAATATCATCCAGTTCCTGACCATCATCTTGCAGAACATCCACCTCTTCCAACACCCCCACACCCTCTATCAGATTTCCCTTGCTGCCCACTGTGATTTCCATTTGAATACCTACGCCACCTACTCCCACAACCAGGCCCACTTTATCTTCACCCACCTAGACACCCTCGTTTAATCCCCTCTCTCCTCCCCTCCGCGGCTTCCTGCCCCCTCCCACCTCGTAGCATGTCAACTGTACTGTCTCCTTGACCTAAACATTCGCTCCCTCCCTGCCAACAAATACCTCTTAATGCATATCCTATCCCAGGGCCAGGTCGACTCCTTCATCCTTAATGAAACCTTCCTCCAACCTCACGATGTTGTCTGCACCTCTCCCTATCTCCTCCACCTCACTGACAATCCTCTTCCCCTCGCCCGATGTGGGGTTGCTATTGGCCACCTCAAGCATATCTCTGTCTAGCCACAACTCCTACTCAATGACCCGACTGAACACATTCTTCTCAGCATCTTTCTTCCCTCCCTCACCAACACCTGTGCCACTATCCATCTGGCCCCACAGCTCCCCTCCCCTATGACTTCATTTCCCATGTTCACCATATCTTCTCCGCCTATGTGATTGCTGCTAACCTCAACATCCACAGCCGTGACCCTGACACCCTTCGGCAGTGGTATCAGTTCCTTGCCACCCTCCATGGTGACCTTGTTCCTCTCCCATAACACACCTGTCCTGAAAGTAACACCACCCCAGATGTTATCCTCACTTCCCCAACCTCCTTGGTCATGTCGCCAGATGTCCTTGATTCCATTGGTAGTGATCTCCTCCATGTCCTTCTCACCATTTCCTCTGAGTGTGGCTCCCCCTGCAGCCCTGCGCCCTGTTGCCCCTCCAAAGTCTTGCCATGACTACCATCATGCCAACTGGGATGCCTACCAGGAATCCACTGCCTTACAAGTCGAAAGTCACCCCCTTACCTTTCGCCATCCCGCTGACATCACTCATGCCTTTTTCTTCCTTCAGAAGACCATCACCGATGCCGTGGAGGCCGACTTTGCTACCAGTCTCATCCACCCTGAGTGCCCTACACTTCCTCCACAGGCTGTCTTCTTCTTCATAAATCCTGCAGGCTCTATCACTCCTTCCTCTGCACCTGTGACTGGGATACACTCCTCTGCCACCAATAACTACAGCGACACATTTGGAACCTCCTTACAGCAAAGAAACGCCGGGACTGGCACCAGACATGTACAAACCTCAAGTCGACCCTCCCTGTCAACTTCTCCAAGTACTAGTCAGCCTTCTACCATCTTACTGGTAACCATCCCACCCTGTGTTACCCCATTCTCCACGAAAATTGCCCCTTCCCTGACAACCTCAGTAAGGCTAACCATTTTGGTTCCTAACTATCAGAGTTTTTCTCCATTCCAGATGAACCCCATTTTGGTTACTCCTTCTTCTCCACCATCCTTGAGCACACTGATAACTCTGTCCCACTGCTTGCACCTACTTTCGAACACTTGGATCAGTTACCCCCCTCAGACAAACACTGCATATGACATCACACTCATCCTCAGCTCCAAACGCAACACCGCTCCTGGTCACAACGGTGTCACCTGCCATCACCTCAAGGAAGCTCCCCCGTCCTTCCTGGCTGTGCTTGCCACTCTGTACTTCCTCTTCCCACCTGCTTTTACCCTGACCTGTGGAAGATTTACCATGTCCTGCTGTCTCCTAAACCCAGCAAACCCCCATCTGACACCTCTTCCTATTGTCCCATCTGCCTCACCTCTGTGTTCAGTAAGGTCTTCAAATCCATCTTCTCCCACTGTCTTCATCGCCGCTTTAAGCAGCACCACCTCCTTCCCATTACCCAGTGTGGCTTCCGGCCCTCCTTCTCAGCCGACGACCAGCTCCTTAACCACACAAATCTTCTTTCCCTCCAACTTAACTCCCATCGCTCCACTATCCCTCGACCTCCAAAACACCTACAACTGTGTCTGGCATCCCAGGCTCCTCTTCAAACTTCAAACCTTTATTCTCCCTCACAGTTTCGTCATCTCGTTGTTTCCTTCCTCTCTCGTCGTTCCTCCTATGTCACTATACACAATTCCAACTCTGACACTTTCTATCCCGCCGCCAGAGTGCCCAAAGGCTCCGTCCTTTCCCCTCTCCTCTATATCCTGTATACCGCTGATGAGCCCAAACCTCCCTTGCCTGTTCATCTCCTCCAATTTTCTGATGACACCGCCTTCCTGGCCCTTTATCCTACCCTTCAACAGTACCAACGTACCCTCGAAACCTACATTGACTGGTTCACCACTTGGTGCAACCAGTGGTTCTTTCATATCAACCCCTCCAAGACCCAGGCAATCATCATAGGTCCTACTACCTGCTCTTTCCAGCTCTACGATTTTTACCTCACCATTTATGGTCGTCCTGTCCACCTCACTCCTGCCCTGAAATACTTTGCCTCGTCCTTGACTGTCACCTCACCTGGACTCCCTATCTCCTTATGATCTAACACAAGGCCCACAATAGAATCTGCCTCCTGAAACTCCTGTCTGGCCAGACATGGGGACTGCATCCTTCCGCCATCCTTCACACTTATAAATCCTTGATCTGCCCCATCCTCTGTTATGCCAGTGTCACTTGCATTTCCACCCCTCCCAGATTCTATAAAGCCCTCCAATTCCTAGAACGTCATGCAGTCCACGTTGCCTTCTGTATCTGCCTTCCATCCCCCACGTGCATCCTCTACGACCTCATCCCCTTCCCCCACCTTCTTCTTTTCCTCTACACATTCGCACCCTGTACATCATCTGCTGACTCGATCCCCCTAACCCCCTGGTTTCCCCCTTCCTCTCCACCCCCAGCCCCAGCCCTGTGCCTTTACTGTTGTGTCCTGCTCTTTCTCCACACCCTTCACCTCCTTTCCCAATGCAACTCCCGGTTGATGAGCTTCGCCCTGACATCTAACCCTCCTATCAACTCTAACCCCACCTTCACCCCCTCCTCATGAGGGCTCCCTCTCCCCTGCCCGTCCCTTCCCCTGAGTGGTTTACCTTCCTCCTACAGCCCCCTGTTTTTCCTGTGTCCTCCTTCTGTGTCTCTGTACTCCCTCCTGCCTTGTCTTCCCTCTTCATCTCCTGCCCCATCCGTCTCCTGCCTCTTGGTGCGCCCCCTGCCCCCCTTTTCCCTCTTCCTCCCCCCCTAACCCCCCCCCCCCCGCACCTTCCTCCTCTGTCCTTCTGTCAGCAGGTCCTTACCAGTGGTTTTTATTCTTCGTGTGTGATCCGTCATTTATGGTGGTTTCTTAAGTGTCTCACTCTGTGTGTATTTTATACTGTGGCCGACTTTGTGTTTCACTCCAGTGTATTTTGAGTGCCCCACGAGGTGCCAGCTGTGTTCTTTTAACTTTATGTTGACTTTTTAACTGTCCCCCAGTGAATGTCCCTCTATTAGTGTATACTTCATCTTCCATTATCTCAGTTTCCTGTGATTTTATGTTCCCCTTTTTTTCCCCTTTTTGTATATGAGTTCCTCTTTTTATGCAGTTTTGTAAAGCCGCTCGCCTGAAGAGCAGCAGACTGTGTTGCTGCCAGCCCTCCCTGCCCATATGGGACAGGGGCATGAAATTACAATAAAGGAAAAAAAGTCAAACCGGCATTGTGTACCTACAGCTAGGACAGCTCCAGCCAATACCTAGGCCAGCTCTATCCCAGTAGACACTCGCTGTAGCCTCCAGTAGAAAGTTGTATTTTGTTGGGCGTAACGCCACTTTGTAGTTGTGTAGAATAGTATTTTGGTTATTATTTCTTTTCATTGTCTTGTACTGTTATCTGACTTTTGCCATCACAAGAATTATTGTGCTTCTTGTTGTTCTTGCGTTTGGAAATTAGTGTACACCAAGAAGGCGTTTTAGTTAAATAAAATGTGTTCAAACTCGATCGTTAGTTCTTTTCCTGCCGACTGCGAACACTACAATTCTCATATTTGTTGCTTCTCAAAACTTCCTTATCTCTTCGGTTTACTCTCAATCCACACTCATTAGACCGTTCATTTCATTGCAAACTGCACGACTTGTCGAGTGTTCTAGGAGTGCTGTGGTGAGTGTCCTCAACATGGGGCGAAACCAAAGTGAAGCTACATCCATATGTCGTGGGGATGGGCGGCCACTCCTCATTTCAGATGTCGGACGTCGTAGGCAGTCTGCAGACTGGTAAAACAGGACAGGCGCGAGAACTGTGGCAGAAGTAACATCAGACTTTAATGCTGGGGAGTGTACAAATATGTTTGAACGTGCAGTGCACCACACACTCCTAACGATGGGCCCCAGCAGCCGACGATCGATACGTATGCCAATGTTAACACCATGATATCGGTAACTACAAATGAAATGGGCATGTGACCATCGTCACTGGACGTCGGCGCAGTGGCAAAGTATTGCCTGATACGATGAATCCCGTTACCCTTTGTCATGCGCGAATACGTGGTCAACCAAGGGAACAGCCCCTTCATACCTGTACTGCAGGACAGATTCAAGTTGGGAAAAGCTCCATTATGCTCTGGAGAACATTCACGTTGGCATCCATGGGTCGAGTGGAGCTCGTGTAAAGCACCAGGAGGTTGGTTGGTTGGTTGGTTGGGGGAAGAGACCAAACAGCGAGGTTATCGCTCTCATAGGATTAGGCAAGGATGAGGAAGGAAGTCGGCCGTGCCCTTTCAAAGGAACCATCCCGGCATTTGCCTGGAGCGATTTAGGGAAATCACGGAAAACCTAAATCAGGATGGCCGGACGCGGGATTGAACCGTCGTCCTTCCGAATGCGAGTCCAATGTGCTAACCACTGCGCCACCTCGCTCAGTGCACCAGGAGGAGCAAGGAGTATCGTATACTGGTTGCATAGACTGAGCGTGTGGCACAGTGATGAGCACAATGGGCTCGAATTCGGTAGGTTCACAGATCAAATCTGCATTCGGCCATCCTGATTTAGATTTTCCGTGATTTCCCTAAATCGCTTCAGGCAAACGGCATTTTAAAGGGCATAGCCAACTTCTTTCCCCATCCTTCTCTAATCCGATGGGACCAATGACCTCTGTTTCACTCCCTGCCTCCAAATCATCCAACCAACCTGGTTGCACACCACGTACACCTCTTTGTGATGATCATGTTTCCGACAGTAATGGCATTTTTCAACAAGATAACGCGCCAAGTTGCAAGACCAGGAGCGTGATGGAGCGGTTCGAGGAACACAGTGGTGATTTCCAGTTAAGCTGAAGGACTGCCAACTAGCCAGATCTGAGCCCGATCGAACACATCTGGGATGTGATTGAACGTGGCGTCAGAGCTCATCGCCCCCGTCCCCGGAATTTACGGGAGTTATGTGACTTGTGTGTGCAGATGTAGTGCCAACTGTCTCCAGCGACCTACCAAGCCCTCATTGCTTCCATGTCACGACGCGTAGTCGCTGTCATCCGTGGCAAAGGTGGACAAAAAAATGTTTCAAATGGCTCTGAGCACTATGGGACTTAACATCTGAGATTATCAGCCCCCTAGAACTTAGCACTACTTAAAACTAACTAACCTAAGGACATTACACACATCCATGCCCGAGGCAGGATTCGAACCTGCGACCGAAAGGTGGACATTTCGACTATTAGGTGGGTGATCATAACGTTCTGGCTTATCAGGGTATCTTGCGATAATGCTACAATATGGGAATTCCACAATGTAGATTGAATCGGTATGGCAGTGTGTCTCTGAATGCCAACAAAAAATAGAGTGCCAGAACTAGAGATCACGGAAAAGATTGAAATGAAACACACGCACTGGAACTCTGTGTAAATTTATTGTGCACTAGTACAAATGGAACAAAAATGAATCAAAACCAACTATTGTCCTTCAGAACAGACCTCTAGTGAATACACTCAGGGTTTCCAACGATGGGGAAGGCTTGAATGCCATTGGCATTGCTATCAATATGTGCCACCTAACGCTGAAATGCCAGTGAGGATATTCGCCCCCTTCGCAAAGCGTTTCAAAGATTGTGGAATGAGGTCGAAATCGCACGGACAGAGGTCTGGTGAGTAGGCAGGTGAGGACGATCCGTATTGTAACACGGAGAAGCTCACACTGAATGTTTCAGACGCTAATACCGAACCATCCTGGCATGCTGCCGCAGTCTGTCAGTTGATTTCGGTAATGTTTTCCGTGGACTTTCGAATGTATTTACTGCGACTGCGGCGACGCCATACGTTCGCACTATATAACATAGTTCCCATGACTTACGGAATGACCCTCGTATGAAAATGAAATTGCACCATGTGTTACACAAACAGTTTGTATTCCCGAATCAGACGTGCCAACTGTTGTTCTCAGAGTGCAGCACGTTCGCATGAAGTGAAAACGGAGACTACACAGCTGCGAGCGTCAGCAGTAGCGTGGTTTGCAAAAACAAATCACTGGTTACTGTGCAAAGAAATTATCATAGGTTGTATGGGTGTGATCCACATGACGTGAAAACAATTAAGGGATGGTATCGTAAGTTTCTGAGGACTGGAAGTGTTCTGAAGCATTCTGTCGGTGCACGTCGCAGTGTTTCGGAAGAGATAATGGACGATATGAGATTAGCGATTCTCGGAGGCCCACGTAATTCAATTCGGCAGGTATCTAGGCAGCTCAATGTACCCCGAGAGACATTGCATCGTTTAATATACCAGCGTCTTCGTCTGTGAACCCACGTAATTCAATTCGCCAAGCATCTAGGCATGTTAACGTACCCCGAGCAACGTTGCATCGTTTAGCACATCAGCGTCTTCGTCTGCGCGCTTACTAAGTCCAAATTCTGCAACATCGGATGTCGCTCGACAAACAAGTGATAACATTTTGTTACGGACATGCTACAGCGTATCGACATGAATGACAGCTTCCTGGAAAGATGTTTATTCTCAGAGCAGACATCCTTTAAGGCCAGGCTCTCATTCAAAACCGTTGAAAATTCGATTTGTTCTGCATTTTTTTAAAGATGTATGTGTCTAGATTGTTGAGACGAGAAGTTTTTTTAATCCGTGCGTTGCAAAAGTTTCCACTGCCTACTGTTCGGAGCAGTGTCACGGGCGCAGAGGGACGCTCTCAGTCAAGTCGCCCAGCTCAGGTAGAAAACGTGTCGTGCAGTGACGCACGTCCACATGATGTATACTACAGTATGCACGCAAAAATATTCACTGAAAAATCTGACGAACAACGTGTGCAGGCTGCCGAACACAGCATATCCAGTTCACCCCGATCGGCTTTTCTCGCCAAAAAGAACGTGGGAATTGTTCTCCAGGAACAATTCGAGTTAGAGGATGGGTTGATAAACGGTCCTTGAATTGCAGACTATTTTGGTCAAAATTGGTCAAACAAAATTTTTGGTCTACCATATTGGATTAGCTATTCTGAATTCTGAAAATATAACTTCATATTTGTGTTCAGCGACATCAAAAACGTATAATAACATGTGGTTTTTATGCAGATTGAACTAATAATTCATATAAAAGTTTTCCCTCAAACAGGTTTTTCTCGAGAAGAGATTTTTGAAAACTGCGTGCAGCATAAAATAAAAACGGTTCAACCTATTAACTTCTACCTTTGATCCCCGAAAAGTAAACTCTTTGCTTGGGAGCTTACACCGATAATACATGAAATTCCTTAATATTAACAACCCATAAATCAAACTGAAAGTCCGAGTTAGCACCATATCGTTAAATTTAAGGTCATTTCATTGTGGTTAGGTATAAGTTCCCATGAATTTAATGTAATATCGACTGATGTTATCCATTTGTGATTTCAGATAACTCCTGAGGG
Organism: Schistocerca serialis cubense; assembly: GCF_023864345.2. NCBI lineage: Eukaryota > Metazoa > Arthropoda > Insecta > Orthoptera > Acrididae > Schistocerca > Schistocerca serialis. The sequence goes on from NC_064644.1 coordinate 419,636,196, forward strand.
GCTACACTAGACGCAATCTGCGTACTTCAAACTCGCAGGCCCTTTTCAAACCATAATTACGGGCGCCAATTTTTTGTATTGGAAATCTAATATAAAAGTATGGTCAATCATAATATCCCAAATAGATCATTTGTATGTCTTTTCAATCCCTCAACAAAAAAAAAAAATCCAGACTTTGCCTGGAGCCGGCCGCGTTGGCCTAGCGGTTCTAGGCGCTCAGTCCAGAACCGCGAAACTACTACGGTCGCAGGTTCGAATCCTGCCTCGGGCATGGATGTGTGTGATGTCCTTAGGTTGGTTAGGTTTAAGTAGTTCTAAGTTCTAGGGGACTGATGACCTCAGAAGTTAAGTCGCATAGTGCTCAGTACCATTTGAACCATTTGCCTGTTTTTTTTTTCGCTCATTTGAATGAGAACCTGTCCTTAATTGGCTTAATGTTAGGATTTGAGGCTCGCAACAGCCGTACGCTATCATTGAACATGTTCGTGATAGCCCTTAACTGAACGTCTTGTGCGGGCTTATGCATCACAGGATTATTGGACCATTTTATTTTTCAGAAAACGTAGTGAAATACTCGAAGAAAATTTCATATACTTCGCGCCATCCATCATAGAAAATTCCGAGCACTATATTTAAGAGCTAGCCGGCCGGAGTGGCCGTGCGGTTCTGGGCGCTACAGTCTGGAACCGAGCGACCGCTACGGTCGCAGGTTCGAATCCCGCATCGGGGATGGATGTGTGTGATGTCCTTAGGTTAGTTAGGTTTAATTAGTTCTAAGTTCTAGGCGACTGATGACCTCAGAAGTTAAGTCGCATAGTGCTCAGAGCCATTTGAACCATTTTGAACCATTTAAGAGCAGAAAATAGCAATACAGGATAATCAAAAGGTTGAGCATGTTGAAGGAGCTGCTAGAGGATTCAAAATAGGAACTTACGGTCTTGGAAGTAATGCTAAGCCAGAGAGAGCTTTGGGATGTAGGAGCAACAAGGAATATCAACTCACTTGTGCTTTGATGTTCCACAAAGGTAGTGTACAATTTCTGTGTACATGCAACTCCTTGTCATTCAAGTGTGTTCCGTTGTTAGGCCGTTCACGTCTTGACTATCAGTTCATCTGTATGCACATCTGCTTTTCATTCCTGCGTTTTCAGATAGGAAGGAAAAGTGAAATTAGATGGCCACCTCATCTCCATGACATGGCGCCTCTTGAGCATTTTTTTGTTTATTTCTCTCATATTAAGAGCCTAGGGACGTGACACCGGTTCCCGACGATGTAACACTTCTCGCCAGTATGGTTGAAGCGAATGATGAAGTTCGTACAATACAAGGTGTACTTAGAGTGCGCCAGAACTTTGGCTCAAAATGGTTCAAATGGCTCTGAGCACTATGGGACTTAACATCTATGGTCATCAGTCCCCTAGAACTTAGAACTACTTAAACCTAACTAACCTAAGAACATCACACAACACCCATTCATCACGAGGCAGAGAAAATCCCTGACCCCGCCGGGAATCGAACCCGGGAACCCGGGCGCGGGAAGCGAGAATGCTACAGCACGACCACGAGCTGCGGACACCAGAACTTTCTACGAAGATGTTATGCCTGTACTGAATATTGTGGTCGTCATTTTCAACACTTCTGTAGTGTACAACGTTGTTAACTTATCAGTACATCATGTTTGCTAAAGTTAACGCGCGAGAGCATCGCTTGTCATTAGCTTACACTGGCTCAGGATATCTTCTAAGACCATAAGTTCCTATTCCTAACTTTTTGCATTTAGACTCCTTTGTCAGCTTCTTCAGTTTGTGCGCAATCTTTTGAATCACCTTATATTTTTTAGTTTCCTTCGTATATAAACTATAGAGACAGTGCAACAAAATTAGGTAAATAATAATAAATAGGCAAATAATAATAATAATAAAATAGGTAAATAATATTTAGCACAGAGCGTTCAGACGCTAGTGCGTCTCAAGCCCCATCCGAGCAGTATCCGGAAATCTATCGGTGAACCTTATCCTTCACCTTTATGACGGCTTGAACTTTCCTGGAGACACTTTCAGTGAGGAACCTGAGCCTCCGTGGGGGAACGGCAGCGCGTTCTTTCTCAAGAGCAGAAACCAGAGAAGATAGTGATGTTGGACGCTGGGGCTAAAGAAGTCGACGCTCTAACTCATACCAAAGGTGTTACATTGAGTTCAGGTCGGGTTCATAGCGGGCCAGTCAATTTCACGAATGTTACTATCCACAAGTCATTGCCTCTCAGATGCTACTTTATGACAGGGTGGCAGACAGTCTTCGCCTCCGAAGTGTACGCAATACACAATGCTGTAAAGCGTGTTCATATCCTTCCGCATTTAGCGTTTTCTTTAGCATAATAATGAGATCACAAAAAAATGGTTCAAATGGCTCTGAGCACTATGTGACTTAACTTCTGAGCTCATCAGTCCCCTAGATCTTAGAACTACTTAAACCTAATTAAGCTAAGGACATCACACGCATCCAAGCCCGAGGCAGGATTCGAACCTGCGACCGTAGCAGTCTCGCGGTTCTGAACTGAGCGCCTAGAACCGCTAGACCACCGCAGCCGGCTCCAGGCAAAGTCTGGAATTTTTTTTTTTTTAGGGACTGAAAAGACATACAAAGGATCTATTTGGGGATTATGATTGATCATACTTTTATATTAGATTTTCAATACAAAAAATTGGCGGTCCAACTAACCTGCAATGATGTGAGCAGTTGGAGTTCAAGTGTAAAAAGAGACGGCCAAAGAAACAATATAGCTTAATTTTTAAAGAGACTGAAACAATTTCGGCAAAAGTCCATCACTACCGCGCGTTTCTCAGGTGACCAGACGGAAAGCATAAAATGCTCTCGTTGTCATCTGACATAGTATTCCATTTACAAACAAGAGTCATGAAAATTCCTAACTCAAACACAGGGTAATTTTTCTAAGCGAGCTATGTGCAATCAAAAGCATACTGCAGGGATTTCACCGTACTGTTAATACTGAAGCCACTGAAGGTATTAATTACAATCAGTCGTCTGGTAATCTTTTAGTTATTTTCTTAACCCAATTCGAGAAATACATTTCAGTTCTGGAATTGCCATTTGCCATGTTGATAACGAGTCGATCAACAGCAGAATCCACGAAGCCACTCAGGCGCCGCATTTTCTCTTCTTCTTTCATGATGTGCCGTTCTACACTCCTGGAAATTGAAATAAGAACACCGTGAATTCATTGTCCCAGGAAGGGGAAACTTTATTGACACATTCCTGGGGTCAGATACATCACATGATCACACTGACAGAACCACAGGCACATAGACACAGGCAACAGAGCATGCACAATGTCGGCACTAGTACAGTGTATGTCCACCTTTCGCAGCAATGCAGGCTGCTATTCTCCCATGGAGACGATCGTAGAGATGCTGGATGTAGTCCTGTGGAACGGCTTGCCATGCCATTTCCACCTGGCGCCTCAGTTGGACCAGCGTTCGTGCTGGACGTGCAGACCGCGTGAGACGACGCTTCATCCAGTCCCAAACATGCTCAATGGGGGACAGATCCGGAGATCTTGCTGGCCAGAGTAGTTGACTTACACCTTCTAGAGCACGTTGGGTGGCACGGGATACATCCGGACGTGCATTGTCCTGTTGGAACAGCAAGTTCCCTTGCCGGTCTAGGAATGGTAGAACGATGGGTTCGATGACGGTTTGGATGTACCGTGCACTATTCAGTGTCCCCTCGACGATCACCAGTGGTGTACGGACAGTGTAGGAGATCGCTCCCCACACCATGATGCCGGGTGTTGGCCCTGTGTGCCTCGGTCGTATGCAGTCCTGATTGTGGCGCTCACCTGCACGGCGCCAAACACGCATACGACCATCATTGGCACCAAGGCAGAAGCGACTCTCATCGCTGAAGACGACACGTCTCCATTCGTCCCTCCATTCACGCCTGTCGCGACACCACTGGAGGCGGGCTGCACGATGTTGGGGCGTGAGCGGAAGACGGCCTAACGGTGTGCGGGACCGTAGCCCAGCTTCATGGAGACGGTTGCGAATGGTCCTCGCCGATACCCCAGGAGCAACAGTGTCCCTAATTTGCTGGGAAGTGGCGGTGCGGTCCCCTACGGCACTGCGTAGGATCCTACGGTCTTGGCGTGCATCCGTGCGTCGCTGCGGTCCGGTCCCAGGTCGACGGGCACGTGCACCTTCCGCCGACCACTGGCGACAACATCGATGTACTGTGGAGACCTCACGCCCCACGTGTTGAGCAATTCGGCGGTACGTCCACCCGGCCTCCCGCATGCCCACTATACGCCCTCGCTCAAAGTCCGTCAACTGCACATACGGTTCACGTCCACGCTGTCGCGGCATGCTACCAGTGTTAAAGACTGCGATGGAGTTCCGTATGCCACGGCAAACTGGCTGACACTGACGGCAGCGGTGCACAAATGCTGCGCAGCTAGCGCCATTCGACGGCCAACACCGCGGTTCCTAGTGTGTCCGCTGTGCCGTGCGTGTGATCATTGCTTGTACAGCCCTCTCGCAGTGTCCGGAGCAAGTATGGTGGGTCTGACACACCGGTGTCAATGTGTTCTTTTTTCCATTTCCAGGAGTGTATATCCCGCCAGCGTTCGGCAGTGACACGTGAAAAACTAGCGTGCCAGTATGTCTGGCAGCTTAACGGTCATGTTACCTCTCGGGCCAAATCCCTTAACTTGACTCCAGATCAGTTCTGTTTGGTTCATATTGTAATGGTACAGTGGCAAACATAAAAATGCAGCGTTTGTATGGTGTGGTCGATGCAGTAAAAATGAGTGTTTCTCATGTTCCTATGACACACATCTACATCTGTGGTATAAAACAATGGACATAGTCCAAATTAAGAGTATTTTGTTTTTCATTTTTGTCTTAAAAATTAAATTTTTATGTTTTCTTAATTTAAGCAACCTTTATTAACAGTCTTTCAAAAAATATCGACAACTGAGAATTTATATTTAAAATGAAAACAGGAATTTCGTGTGCGATATGTAATTACATGATGAATTTTACAATTACGAAATGTTGATATTTCAGATAGAACGAGGAAAAGAATTTGAGACAGGCGAGGCTTGAACCAATGAACCATGAAATGCAATAGGTTATCATAATACTACACTGCCGATTCCCTTATAAATCGAATGTGCAGTTGTCAACAACTACATCTAATACAGCCCCTCGTAAAACTTCAAAGCCCATTTTATCTCTAAATTTATGACAAAAATCAAGAACCAGCTATTTCTGGGCACTTTTTAACCGTGTTCCACACGCATGTTTCACTACGGAACAGGAAGCAGCAGCAGCCATTTTCATACTGCCGTATTAACAGACGACAATCAGAGCACAACAGTGTAGAAGCTGTGACTGTACGCGATTTTTGAAATAAAAACTACTTAGCTACAGCGTGATTAAGAGAAACGTTGATCGCTGTTAATACATTTGAATATCTTAAAGCTTCATTTAATGTAACTTAGTAATAATATATCCACGATGTTATTCAATCTGTATATTGAGCAAGCAGTAAAGGAAACAAAAGAAAAATTTGGAGTAGGAATTAAAATCCATGGAGAAGAAATTAAAACTTTGAGTTCGCCGATGACATTGTAATTCTATCAGAGATAGCAATGGACCAGGAAGAGCAGCTGAACGGAATGGACAGTCTTGAAAGGAGGATATAAGATGAACATCAACAAAAGCAAAACGAGGATAATGGAATGTAGTGGAATTAAGTCGGGTGATGCTGAGGGAATTAGATTAGGAAATGAGACACTTAAAGTAGTAAAGGAGTTTTGCTAGTTGGGGAGCAAAATTACTGATGATGGTCGAAGTAGAAAGGATATAAAATGTAGACTGGCAATGGCAAGGAACGCGTTTCTGAAATTTGTTAACATCGAGTATAGATTTAAGTGTCAGGAAGTCGTTTCAAAAAGTATTTCCATGGAGTGTAGCCATGTATGAAGTGAAATATGGACGATAAATAGTTTGGACAAAAAGGGAATAGAAGCTTTCGAAATGTGGTGCTACAGAAGAATGCTGAAGGTTAGATGGGTAGATCACATAACTAATGAGGAGGTATTGGTTCAAATGGTTCAAATGGCTCTGAGCACTATGGGACTCAACTGCTGTGGTCATAAGTCCCCTAGAACTTAGAACTACTTAAACCTAACTAACCTAAGAACAGCACACAACACCCAGCCATCACGAGGCAGAGAAAATCCCTGACCCCGCCGGGAATCGAACCCGGGAGCCCGGGCGTGGGAAGCGAGAACGCTACCGCACGGCCACGAGATGCGGGCTGAGGAGGTATTGAATAGAACTGGAGAGAAGAGAAATTTGTGGCACAACTTGACTAGAAGAAGGGATCGGTTGGTAGGACATATTCTCAGGCATCAAGGGATCACCAATTTAGTATTGGAGGGCAGCGTAGAGGGTAAAAATCGTAGAGGGAGACCAAGAATTGAATACACTAAACAGGTTCAGAAGGATGTAGGTTGCAGTAGGTACTGGGAGATGAAGAAGCTTGCACAGGACAGAGTAGCATGGAGAGCTGCATCAAACCAGTCTCTGGACTGAAGACCACAACAACAATAATATATCTAATACGTAAGTAGGACCTACTTCCAAGAGCATAACAACACCGGTGTAGGTGTGCTATGGCTTCTGACCTATCATCGCGTTTGTGTTTGTTTGCATCAGGTTATTCTTATGATGGAGTATATCTAGACTGCAGATAGGACTGTGGATCTCGTGAGTGATTCCTTCTGCTCATTTCTAGCGTTTTTACAGTCACTCTCCGCAATACTCGACGGTCCCTGTCGGGTAGAACATGAGATTTACCTGGTCTTTGTTTAGCTGTGGTTGTATATTCACGTTTGCTCTTCACAGTCGCATCACCAGCAATCGACTTGGGCAGCTTAAGAAGGGTACAAATGTACCTGATGGATTTGTTACTCAGGTGAAATCCAATGACTATTCCACATTCGAAGTCACTGAGCTCTCCTGAGGACACATTCTGCTGACACTACTTCTGTACTAATAAAATAATACTCCCCGCCTCCTTTCATAGTGGCAGGTTGGTTGGTTGATTTGGGGGAGGAGACCAAACAGTGAGGTCATCGGTCCCATCAGATCTGGGAAGGGTGAGGAAGGAAGTCGGCCGTGGCCTTTCAAAGGAATCATACCGGCATCTGCCTGAAGCGATGTAGGGAAATTACAGAAAACCTAAATCAGGATGGCCGAACGCGGATTTGAACCGTCGTCCTCCCGAATGCGAGTCCAGTGTGCTAACCATCCCGCCACCTCGCTCGGTATAGTGGCAGGTGCGCCTCTTGTGACATCTAGCGGTCACATATGCCTGTCCGGATATTTTTTCATGGTACATTTCCACACTGCAGCGAATGTGAAAGAAAGATCGACTGAGCATCCCGTTGGTGTCGACGATTTTCGCAGTGCGCTTGCAATCATTTAATACTGAGAATACACTCTGAGACAAAAACAAACGATGCACCAAGAAGCAGTTACGCAAGCTAGTCACAAACTGATATTCATACTGTTATCGACGGAAAATGGAACACTGTAAACTTTGGCGGCCAATAGATGAATGTGCGACGCTGCAGCGCAATTTCACCGCATGGCTCACAAGGATACTAAACAGGGGACATGTCCATACGAGAGCATACAGTCCTTGCAATCTTCATTCCGTGTACTCAGTTGGACGATAACTATGCCTCGCGAACAGGTGTGTGTACAGCATACGCACATGTCAGCATTTAATAGAGGACGAGTAGCTGGGCTCAAAGAAATCGGTCGATTTAATCGGCGAATAGCTCTGCATTTGAATAGGAGCGGTGCCACTGTTGGACAATACAGGCAGGAATGGGTGGACCATGACCAAACACAGTGTCAAGAAGGAAATGATCATCAAAAATGGTTCAAATGGCTCTGAGCACTATGGGACTTAACATCTATGGTCATCAGTCCCCTAGAACTTAGAACTACTTAAACCTAACTAACCTAAGGACATCACACAACCCCCAGTCATCACGAGGCAGGGAAAATCCCTGACCCCGCCGGGAATCGAACCCGGGCGCGGGAGCGAGAAAGCTACCGCACGACCACTAGCTGCGGACGACTCTAAGCACTATGGGACATCTGAGGTCATCAGTCCACTAGACTTAGAACTACTTAAACCTAAGTAACCTAAGGACATCACACACATCCATGCCCGAGGCAGGATTCGAACCTGCGACCACAGCAGCAGCTCGGTTCCGGACTGAAGCTCCTACAACCGCCCGGCCACAGCGGCCGGCTAATGGTCGTCACAGAGAGACAAGCATAGAGAGACAAAAGAACGTGAGGACAGAGCAAACATCAGAGAGGAACTCAGCGCTCCGGATTCATCATTATCATCGATCCGAAGTGCAACTGGTGCTTCAGTGACCTCAAGAACCATTAACAGGCGGCTCACAGAAAGGGATCTGAGCTCACGGCGCCGCTTGCGCCGACTGCCATTGACCTCTGTACACCAAGGAGCCCGTTTATACGGGCACACTCGGTCTGGAATCTGATTCACTGGACTAGAACTGTCCTGAGAAATTAGCCCCGATAACCAGCGAAGACGTGTCTGGAAACGCTCCTAACAGCGGTGAGATGCCATCCTGACTGTCGCCTGCCAACCATGAGTGATGGTCTGGGGAACCATTTCTTTTATAGCAGGACCCCTTTGGTTGTCATCCGCGGGAGCCTTACAGCACAGCCGTACGTCGACGGCATTCTACGCCCTGTTTTGTCGCCCTTCATGGCAAACCAGCCTGAACTTACATTTCGGCAATAACAAGCCTGCTCGCAAACGGCGTTAGTTTCTACTGTTTGTCTTCATGCTTGCCGAACCCTATCTTGGCCAGGAAAGTGACCGGATCTCTCCCCAATCGAGAAAGTCTGGAGGAACATTGTGAGCGGGGTCCTCCAGCCATCTCGTGATTTTGACGATCCAACGAGCCAACTGCACAGAATTTGGCACAACATCCCTCAGGAGGACGTCCAACAACTATATATATCGATGCCAAGCCGAATAACTGATTGCATAAGGACCAGAGCTCGACCAACGCGTTATAGACTTGTTCAATTTGTAAAGCTCTTCCTCTTGAATAAATCATCTAATTTTTGTGAACTGGTATTCATTTGTTGGTCTTTACATGTACATCTACCGATTTCCGTCACATTAGGATATTTCCTTCATGCTACGTCGTTTATTTTCATCTGTTTGTAGCAGCCTAAATGAACTGTAGATTACTCACATAAAAACGGACCCAATTCTTCTCATTTTGTGTCATTTTCCCTTTTCAATGACTGACGATTTCTTCGTATTTCCTGGTTGCTATCATCCAGTCAGTTGTTTTTATCTTACCCAGGAACCCACTGTCCGATGCTCGTGTGCCGGAAAGAATGTAAGATTAGGTTTCAATGTCCCGTCGCAAACGAGGATATTTGAGTCAGAGAACAAGCCCTGGATGGCAAAGAACAAGGCAGGAAATCTGGCGTGCCCTTTAAAGAAACCATTATGAGAAGGGAAATCTCAATTATAATGGCCAGAGGAGGATTTGAACCGCCTTCCTCCCGAAGGCGAATCCATTGTCTTACCACTGCGCCAGCTGGTCTGCTCGCGTGACCGACCCCAGCGAAGAACTAGAATAACCTTTACAGGGAATGAATTTCTTGTATTTGTCAACTTTGCTTATCCACTGCTACTTTCTGCTTGATCGTCCGTGAAAGCCAGTTTCTTGCAATGGGCCTACAACAGTTTCACAAGAAAAGGCAGTTCCAACCTCGAACGCAATTGTTTGCGCCACTTGCGACACATTTTGACTTGGATTTCTTCTCGTCTGCTACAAAACTCTTCTCTGACATATCACGTTTTCTGTTTTTCCTTCCTTTTCTTCTTTACTGCGCTCTGCGCATTTGGATTAGAATTCATCAATAGTTTTCTGCTTGTTACCGAGACTTATTCGAGCAGGATTTCTCTATTTCAATTCGTCGTGTAATTTTGACGATTAAATTTCAAGACAAATTAGTAACTGCTGCTCTTTTAGGTGCTATCTCGATATAATGTAGAATCCTTCTTAGCTGTTAGTGGTACAGTGTTGCGCTCTATCCATGGTGGCCGAACTGACATGCACTTCAGCGTATTCCAGTTCGTTGGAACAGTTTATATTTGTCGTTTACAAATTTCACCAAGGTAACTGCTTGTTTGTGGATGGATCGTGCTCGAGGAAAATTTATCACGTTATGCTTGCCATCGTCCAGACACAAATTTGGACCGAGCGAGGTGGCGCAGTGGTTAGACACTGGACTCGCATTCGGGAGGACGACGGTTCAATCCCGCGTCCGGCCATCCTGATTTAGGTTTTCCGTGATTTCCCTAAATCACTCCAGGCAAATGCCGGGATGGTTCCTCTGAAAGGGCACGGCCGACTTCCTTCCCCATCCTTCCCTAATCCGATGAGACCGATGACCACGCTGTCTGGTCTCCTTCCCCAAAACAACCAACCAACCAACACAAATTTGGGGAAGATGTCCTATACGAATACACAGGAAAATTTTATAGCTTCCAACAGTACTTTGAATGCCATTTCTTACGATTAAATTAGAACTGTAGTCGATTATTGTTACTCGTGCAGGCAGCACCTAGTTCTGAACTCAGAACGACCTTTTGTTAGTAGTCAGAAGCCTCAAAACTGAAAAGTAATTATGGAAGACATTATCGGTATAATGTAGAAAAAAGAACACTAACAGCAATCAAAATTGGGCTCCATGGCTTCTGGAACATAAGATCAGGTAAAAAGTGAATTAGTGGTCTTAAAAACGTACATTGAAAATATAATATTGTAGAAAAATGGAATCACAAATGGGAGGGAACTGAAATGTCCAAGCAGCATTTCAAAGGTTCTAACCAAGTGAAAATTTTCTGTTGCTACTTATATTTAGCAATAACTAACAAACAGAAGTTTAGCAATGACATGCCACATATGTCGTGATAAAATTCCTATGTTCTCCCTTCCGAACAATAACTCGTACGTTCGTTTCGGAAGATACATCCATACATATTATAAAAATGGATGTATGGGTTTGTGTATGTTCCACACCTCCTCCTAAACCATTGGAGCGATTTCAACGAAACGTGGTACATACATCCCTTACTGTCAGGCAACAATCGCTGTGGGTTTGAGAACCACCACAGAGACGTTTCCAAAATCGCGTTGTAGTCACGTGGAGCAGCTGTACTTATACACTGACAGGCCAAAACATTATGACCACTGCCCACCGCGACGTTGAATGCTGCCTGTGAGTGGAGCAGGCGCTAACAGCGTTCGTGGAAAATTTGGAAATTTGTGATAAGGTCCTATGGGATCAAACTGCTGAGGTTAGCGGTCCTGAGGCTTACACACTACTTAGTCTAGCTTAAATTGACTTACGCTAAGGACAAAACACACACCCATGCCCGAGGGAGGACTCGAACCTCCGACGAGGGGAGCCGCGCGAACCGTGGCTAAGCACACAAGACCGAGCGTCTACCCCGCGCGGCAGCGTTCCTTCAGGTGTAGCGCCTGTTCCGTTCACAGCCACCATCCGCATCATGGTGTGGGTCTGAAGATATTCTAAAACAGACCGAAACCGAAAACCTGACATAAAAAAGTTTATTGCCGTCGTGACTGTCTATATTCAGTTTTAAATAATAAATAAACCGCTGTATTCCAGAGAGACATGTTGTCAAAAATTAATCTTCTGTATGAGTCCAACGGAGGCAGCTAGATACATTTGTGCCGTGTATGAGGATAATTCCATTGGGCAGAGCACAGCAAGAAAATGGTTTTCTCGTTTTACAGAGGATCGTTTTGACATCAGTGACTCTCCACATTCAGGAAGACCTTCGGGATTTGATGAAGATCGTTTAAACGCATTAAGCCACAATGACCCTCGGCAGCGTGCTCGATAACTGGCAAATGTGATGAACTGAGATCATTCCGCCATCGTGCGATAGTTACATGCAATGAGAAAAGTTCATAAATCGAGTGTATTGGCACCGCATGCTCTAAGCCAAAATTACAAATTTCAGCGAGTGGCCTTATGTTCATTCTGCTTGCTCTTCATCAATTGGTTCGTGAACAACACCGACCGTTCCTATCCTCTGTCGTTACTAGTGATGAGAACTTGTGTCTTATACTAACGTAAGGAAAATAAAGGTAAGGTTGGGCCCAAAACAAATCAACAGCTCGGCGTACAAACACCTGCACGCATACGCAAAAGATAATGTTACGCACCTGGTGGATCAGAGAAAGTGTGGTGTGCTACGAATTGCTTCTCCCCAAGTGTGACCGTTATTGCTGCGGTTTGTTGTCAACAACTGAGACGTCTTGCAGACGCAGTCCTAGAACAACGACCAGGAAGACTGCGTAAAGTGATGCTATTCCACAATAACGCCCGCCCGTATTCTTCTAGACTGAAAAAAAAACACTACATGTGCCGGCCGCGGTGGTCTAGCGGTTCTAGGCGCTCAGTCCGGAACCGCGCGACTGCTACGGTCGCAGGTTCGAATCCTGCCTCGGGCATGGATGTATGTGATGTCCTTAGGTTAGTTAGGTTTAAGTAGTTCTAAGTTCTAGGGGACTGATGACCACAGATGTTAAGTCCCATAGTGCTCAGAGCCCTTTGAACCATTTGAACCACTACATGTGGGTTGCATTGGGAAATCGTTCCGCAGCCACCTTATTCATCTCATCTTGCGCCCTCAGATTTTCATCTTTTCTACTCTCTATCGTACAACCTTCAAGGAACTTCCTTTCCGGATAAAGTGCCGTCCGGACATGGCTCGACGAATTCTTCGCCTGAAAATCACGTGATCCCTAAGGTCGCTGAATCGAAAAGTTACCCCATCTTTGGCAGACTGTTGTAAATAGAGAAAGAGATGTATTATTTATGATTTCAGAACAAAACGAGCCTCGGCTGCGAAATTATTGAACGTCAATGACGCGTTTCACCGTTTTGGGGCATCATCAGGTTGTGTAAAAGTAGCTGGATGCGTGACTTCTCAGTTACAAAACTTCGTATAATGTAAAATAGACAACAAGGTAACCGGATATATAATCCGACCGTTTGTGGCGGACTTTTAAACCGGTTGCCGCAACAGCATGCGGAGATGGAATGGGAAAATTTTTATATTATTGATGGTTCAAATGGCTCTGAGCACTATGGGACTTAACTTCTGAGGTCATCAGTCCCCTAGAACTTAGAACTACTTAAACCTAATTAACCTAAGGACATCACACACATTCACGCCCGAGGCAGGATTCGTACCTGCGACCGTAGCGGTCGCGCGGTTCCAGACTGTAGCGCCTAGAACCGCTCGGCCACCACGGCCGGCTATAGTATTGATGACTGAAGTCTCTATTACGGTTGGTTGGTTGGTTGATTTGGGGGAGGAGACCAAACAGTGAGGTCATCGGTCCCATCGGATTAGGAAAAGATGGGGGAGGAAGTTGGCCGTGTTCTTTCAAAGGAACCATCCCAGTATTTGCCTGAAGCGATTTAGGAAAATCACGGAAAACCTAAATCATGGTGGCCGGACGTGGGTTTGAACTATCGTCCTCCCGAATAGAGTCCAGTGTGCTAACCACTACGCCACCTCTCTCGGTGTCTCTGTTGTTTGTATCTGTTGCGTTTATTAAACTTATGGGAAAACGCTGCGAACTTGTGCACGAACCTAATAGTAATAGACATATGGAGCCCGCGGTAGACACGTCCTTCGCCAAGCGAACGACTGCGAGACCTCAGTAAAAGGGGCATGTTTCTGCTTAATTTAATTCCCTGTGGAGTTTCCTTGCGAATGTGGATGTTACATTAAACAGATGTACTAGGGGATTTCATAAAATAAATTACAAAGTATTGTGAGATGCCAACTAACTTTTATTGAATGTAGGATTGTGCTTGGATGCACGACACCTTTTTTCGGCATACTCACCAAGTCTCTGCAAACGATAGTCATTCAGTTCCTCGACGATAGAAATGCGCTCCTTGGTCACGGGGCCATTCGAGAATTGCTATGTGATCGTCTTTATCTTCGTAAAATCTCTGTCCACCCAGATGTTTTTTCTGATCGCTGGAAAGATGGATGGCGCAATAGGGGAAATCCCGATCAGCATTTACGCCGTGTTGGTCTACATTCCGCCAGAATTTCAAGCTTAATCTGTGTTTTGCCCATCAGATTCCTACTGCCCCTCGTACTTCAACTTTGGAGAATATTTCCAGCCGTCGAGCCATTGCAGTCGCACACTGTGATGATCCTTTTATCCGTATCGCAGCAGATCTGTTTCTGCAGGAAAGCCGTTGTATAAGTTATACACTTGGCAATAGAAGCAGTATACTGCAACGAGCATTTTAAGCCACTCTGTATGTTAGTAACCATGTCAACTCTCGCGTTGAATGTGTAAGAGTGTAAAAAAAAAAAAAATTAACTGTTACTCCGATTAGTAATTTTTCTTATTTTATCTTGTAAACCTACGACAACGGAAATAATGCGAAAGTCCGCAGCTCGTGGTCGTGCGGTAGCGTTCTCGCTTCCCACGCCCGGGTTCCCGGGTTCGATTCCCAGCGGGGTCAGGGATTTTCTCTGCCTCGCGGTGAGTGGGTGTTGTGTGATGTCCTTAGGTTAGTTAGGTTTAAGTAGTTATAAGGGACTGATGAGCACAAATGTTAAGTCCCATAGTGCTCAGAGCCATTTGAACCAGCCATAATGTGAAAATCAGTACCCCCTCACATCTGGTGTCCAATGAGCAATGTAAAACACTTTTTTCTGAGGGCAGATTGGTTTTACTTAGCATTCCAATACACCATATTATTCCCCGGTCTTTTGGCTACACAAACCTATTTTTCAGCACAATCTCCATTCAATGTGACGGCCTTACGCCTCGTTACTGGGAGGGCATTCCTGCCTGCATGGTACCACCGTACTGATCGATATCGGAGCCAACATTGTGCTGTATCAATAACTTCCACACCACCGACGTACTGCTTCCCGTGGAGTTTATCCTTCATTGGGCTAAACAGATGGAAATCGGAAGGTGCAAGATCCGGGCAGTAGAAAGCGGTCAAATACGTTTGACTGCCCCATCAGGTGGACGAGTGTGTCAGCACTAACAACAGAGATATCCAGATGATCAGCGAGGTGTGTGACTGTGACCCATTGATCACCGCTAATGAGAGTGTCCGCACGTCCCAATGGAAGGAGTCAGAGCTGTGTGGGATCGGACGACACGCGGGAGATCGGACAGGTTTGTGCGAGCTTCTTGCGATGATGACAGACGCCCCACCTAACGACCCACTGTGCTTTTGTTCACTGCCAGGTCTCCGTAGACATTCTGCAAGCGGCTGTGAATATCTGTGATGCTCTGGCTTCCCGCCAAAAGAAACTTGTGGTGTCACCGCCAGACACCACACTTACTAGGTAGTAGCCTTTAAATCGGCCGCGGTCCGTTAGTATACGTCGGACCCGCGTGTCGCCACTATCAGTGATTGCAGACCGAGCGCCGCCACACGGCAGGTCTAGTCTAGAGAGACTCCCTAGCACTCGCCCCAGTTGTACAGCCGACTTTTCTAGCGCTGGTTCACTGCCTACATACGCTCTCATTTGCAGAGACGACAGTTTAGCATAGGCTTCAGCTACGTCATTTGTTACGACCTAGCAAGGCGCCATATTCAGTTACTATGAATGTATTCTGAACAGATAATATTGTGAATCATTTACCGTCAAGAGCGACGTTCATCATTAATGGATTAAAGTTAAGTATCAAACTACTTACGTCCGCTTTCTGAATTCTAAATCCCTGTCATGTTCCAGACCTCACGTCAGTATATTTCTTCCCTCCTCACGCCAGCCTGCGTGAGCTAAAACGCGTGCATTTCGGCCTTCTCTAGTAACACGGTGTTGGCTCTTCAGCCAACACAACAAAACTCAATGACAATTCTCTGCTTGAATCGAACCCCATTTTTAAAGAAACATAACGCCATCACTCATCGGAACTTCACAAAACTATATAGGCTGAAGCGTGAATATTCCAGGATACCCCACAACAAATTCCACATGTTTCCAACGGAAGCTGTTCGAGTAAAAAATGTGTTGCATTACCCATTGAATGCCCATGGTAGGTTCAGTATGCGTCATTTGAGTTATGTAGTACTGTCATAAACGAGCTAGGCCGTTTAAAAATGTAAATGCAAATGTGGAAGTTTTGCAACAATGCATAAAGCGAATGTTACGTGTTGAAACAGAGGTATTACGTTACAATACTTCGTTTCTCTGATTTATCCCGCCAAACTACGAACTATGCGGTTCTGTTACTATTGTGTGAAAAAGTGAAGCGGATGTAATGCCCTGTTCCTCTATACAGTCCTTGAAAATGTAGCTATAGCTACGAAATGCGTTGGACAGTATTGTCGTTGTTGTTGTGGTCTTCAGTCCTGAGACTGGTTTGATGCAGCTCTCCATGCTACTCCATCCTGTGCAAGCTTCTTAATCTCCCAGTACCTACTGCAACCTACATCCTTTTGAATCTGTTTAGTGTATTCATCTCTTGGTCTCCCTCTACGATTTTTACTCTCCATGCTGCCCTCCAATACTAAATTGGTGATCCCTTGATGCTTCAGAACATGTCGTACCAACCGATCCCTTCTTCTAGTCAAGTTGTGCCACAAACTTCTCCCCAATTCTAATCAATACCTCCTCCTTAGTTATATAATCTACCCATCTCATCTTCAGCATTCTTCTGTAGCACCACATTCGAAAGCTTCTATTCTCTTCTTGTCCAAACTAGTTATCGTCTATGTTTCACTTCCATACATGGCTATGCTCCATACAAATACTTTCAGAAACGACTTCCTGACACTTAAATCTATACTCGATGTTAACAAATTTCCCTTCTTCAGAAACACTTTTCTTGCCATTGCCAGTCTACGTTTTATATCCTTTCTACTTCGACCATCATCAGTTATTTTGCTCCCCAAATAGCAAAACTCCTTTACTGCTTTAAGCCTCTCTTTTCCTAATCTAATTCCCTCAGTATCACCTGACTAAATTCGACTACATTCCATTATCCTTGTTTTGCTTTTGTTGATGTTCATCTTATACCCTCCTTTCAAGACATTATCCATTCCGTTCAACTGCTCTTCCAAGTCCTTTACAATGTCATCGGCGAACTTCGAAGTTTTTATTTCTTCTCCATGGATTTTAATACCTACTCCGCATTTTTCTTTTGTTTCCTTTACTGCTTGCTCAATATACAGATTGAATAACATCGAGGATAGGCTACAACCCTGTCTCACTCCCTTCCCAACCACTGCTTCCCTTTCATGTCCCTCGACTCTTATAACTGCCATCTGGTTTCTGTTGTCACTGAAGATGAAATATTATTACAAGGGCTTGCTAAAAAGTAATGCCTCCGAAATTTTTACGTGAAAACTCTTACAGCTTCTGAAATAAAACTAAAGTTATTAACATTCTTCATCTTTATTTTTCATGTCTACGTATTTATTTCTGAACATAGTCAGCCTAGCGTCAAACATATTTCCCCCAACGAGAGACCAGTTTGTTGATACCGTCACTGTAGAATGTTTGACTTCGTTCACAGAGCTACAGCCTCCGCTCTGCTTGGACCGCTTCATCACTACTAAAGTGAAGTCCTCCGAGGTGTTCCTTATGTTTTGGAAAGAAATGAAAATCGGTTGGGGCCAAGTCGGTACTGTACGACGGATGATCGATAACAGCGCACCCAAGGCGCCGAATTGCTGTGGACGTGGCAGCGCTTGTGTGTAGTTTGGCATCGTCGTGCTGAAGGGTAGGGTGCTCCATGTATGGACGGACTCTTCGAATTCGAAATTAAATTAAAGCACACTGTTTCTCACGCATCGACATAGTTACGTTACGCACTACCACGTTACACGCTACCTACGGCCGCAGGTTCGAGTCCTGCCTCGGGCACGGATGTGTGTAAAAATGGAAATGTCGTGTGGCTAGGGCCTCCCGTCGGGTAGACCGTTCGCCTGGTGCAGGTCTTTCGATTTGACGCCACTTCGGCGACCTGCGCGTCGATGGGGATGAAATGATGATGATTAGGACAACACAACACCCAGTCCCTGAGCGGATAAAATTTCCGACCCAGCCGGGAATCGAACCCGGGCCCTTAGGATTGACAGTCTGTCACGCTGACCACTTTTTTTTTTTTTTTTTTTTTTTTAATCATTTTGTTCGATTTTGTTCGTTGCATCTGCTCGTGGCGGACGTCGTAAGACATCCGTTCAAGTTCGTTGTAGATCGATTAACTCAGTTTTTTTATTACAGAGGGCAGCTAACCCTCTGACCGAACACGCTGAGCTACCGTGCCGGCGAACCACTCAGCTACCGGAGCGGACACGGATGTGTGTAATGTGCTTAGGTTAGTTAGGTTTAAGTAGCTCAAAGTTCTAGGGGACTGATGACCTCATATGTTAAGTGCCATAGTGCTTAGAGCCATTTGAACTTTTTTTCCGCAATTCGGAGCCCTCTAGCGGCAGAGGGCTGCGAATACGTAAACTCGGAGAGTACAGATGCAGATTGTTAGTTTGTTAGTGAAGTTTATTTTATTTAAAATCTTTGAGAATTTTCACATAAAAAATTCGTAGGAATTACTTTTCAGACGGCCTCAGAATGCATCCCTAAGCTAAAGAGTTGTTTGTTCTTTTTCCTCTAGTGCTTTGTTATAACATCAATTCTGTAAGAAGACACTTGGTTGAATTTTATTCTTCGCGACACGAATGTTTAATTGTATTTGCTCTCAACGAAATATTCAGATATCAGATTTCTCGTGTATTTTAATGTGACATGGATTGAATACAACGAAGAACAGTTTAAATTGCGCGCTACAGTTATTTCACTAGAGTAAGTAATCTTTTTATTACGCTAGTAGTAACGTGAGTGCATCTGATACGATGAAAAGCTAATACAGACGCTACCAACGTAAAGGATGACGTTTTTAAGAGTAACAAGTATAAGAAGAGGAAAGAAAGGGAGAGAGAAATACCAGAGAATACCCAACTACATTGACGCGGGAGATACCACAGATTGTACGGCTGAAAACGAATAAAAATGGTTTTAAAATGTAGAGATGCGTCTCTGCTACTAGCCATTTGCGTGCAACCAACGTGAGTACAAGAATACAGCAGAAAAGACGCTGAAAGAATAGTAGTGTGACAGACAATTATGAGCAGCAGATTCGTGAATGAGGTATTACTTGAAGAAAGCTGGAAATTTCCTTGAAACTACTTGATGGAAAAAAATCCCAGCACCAACAAATAATTCATGTAAAATAATGGAATTTACGGAACACACTTGTGTAGGTAAGATATTTAAGTGGTTAATGTTGCAAGGTCAGAGGTTAATGTGAATATCGTATCGGACCTCCTTTTGCCTGACGTAGTGGAGTAACACGATTTTGTGCACGAACTGACCTTTCTATTTTGTCCCATAGATGTTCGAGTGGATTCATATCGGGTGATCTGGATGACAATTTCACTTAGAATTAATGGAGGAACAGAATCGTCCTGTATAAACTTGTATTTTTGTGTAGATGACGTGTTAGTTGTACGTCCTTCAGGATCTCCTTGCTCTGTATCTATGTAACGAAAACTAATATCTATCTATCTACAAAACACATACGTAATAACTCTAAGACATCTTCCAGCCAAATCATGCAACATCAGTGTTGTAAATAAGAAACATTTTTTTTTTGCTGGGATTTGTTTTGTTGTTCAAGACGCGTTTCACCTTTTACTTTAAGGCATTTTCGTTGGAGTCTAAAATTATACAATTTTGTTTTGATGTGCGACATTCGTTAGACCATGAGACAATTCACGTCTTATTTTGTACGCCAATAAGTGATTACTTACAGTTATCTAAGTTTTTGGCGTTTCCTCTCGTCTGGTCACATGCCGGAGGTCGCACTATAACGTTACTTAAGAAACATAGCCACATTTTCGCGTTACGAACTTTTCTTCGCAATTTTCATGTTCTTTGCGCTAATTGCTGTGGGGCGCTATAATTTTTCTGTCACCAGCTGTGGATATTTTACCGAAAATTGCGATTTAAAGTCGTAGCTACGTTGTGTTCACACGTTATATAACTAGTATTAAAAATATAAAGTGTGTTGCCAACCTAACGATCGCTTCTTCACTTGTGTTCTATTTATATCTACGCGCGCGGAAGAGAAATGTTTTGTTGAGGAGTTCATGGAAGAGTGACGGGAAAGTGGTTGTTGGTATTACTATGATAATAATCATCTGTTGGAGTGTTATTGTATTATTTTATCTGTTCACGTAAACAGTGGCTTGTTTTCTAAATATACTTGAACATTCAACAGGGTTTTCTTTTCTGCTTTCGTTTCTTGTTTGTGATAATTTTCTTGCAGAGTTAAGAGGTGTTTTTTATTGATTGTTCTAATTAATTTCATGTCTTCTTCTGTAAAGGTTGACTTGTGATTGTGTTCTCTTAGGTATTCTGGAAATATGGAGTGGTTTGTCCCACACTTCAAGGCTCCCGTGTGTTCTTTTTGTACGACACGAAACGTTCTCCCTGTTTGTCGTACCTAAAATCACAAGTGTTACACTGTAATTGATATACACTTGCTTTCTGGTATAAAACGGTTTCTTTTATTAGATTTGGAATGTAACTTTGGAGAGAACTGCTGTTGTGTATGGTAATTTTCTGTTTTGCCTTTTGAAAATCCTTGTTATTTTGTGTATGAATTTCTCTTTGCTCGTCATTGTGTAACATCTCGTGCTTTCTTCTATCTTTTTATGAGTATCCCGTGTAGTTGTTTTGGTCCTGAGTGTTTCTAATTGCGCTTGGTTCAGTTGTGTTTTTATCTGTGGCTTTGTGTTTTCTGGCCATTCAAATTAACTTGTAAATCATATTAAGTTTGCCCGAATCTCCGTTATTAGCACTTTAACTTGTTGCTTACCTTTAACGAAGAATTTGATAATATCTGCTAGCGGAATTGATTACGATCAATCAGTCACTCATTGTCCGCGCTCTGGATATCTAATATCTGAACAGAATTTCTAGACATTATTTCTCCCAAAGAACAAGATTTGTGTATTTCTGTCTGCTCGCACTCGTTTACGAATGGCCACTCGAAACACAGGTGAACGGCGGAGTCAGTAGAAATCACAGCTCAGGTAAGGCTTTCACCTTGCTACCAGTCTACCCCCTCTCTCATCTTTGTTTATATTAAGATAGCGTTTAACACTAGATAACAAGCACACACAATTACAAGAAACAAAACGTCACCGACATTTGTTTCTCGTAAATGGTAATATCAATCATTCGTACCGAGCGGGGTAGCGCGCTGGTTAGCACACGGGACTCGCATTCGGGAGGACGGCGGTTCAGATCCACATCCTGCTCTCCTGATTCAGGTTTTGCGTAGTGGCACTGGCGAATCCTGTCAGCAACAAAACAACACCGAGGGAGCTCCACAAGTAGCGAACTGGAAGACGATATGGAATTCCAAAACCGTTCATCAGTGGTGTAAGTACCTATAGCAGGAAAATGTGGTGCTGAAGCCATAAAACTTGGACTATGGAAATATGGAAGGAAGTCATTTGGTCGGATGAGTCTTCTTTCACACTGCTTCCGACTTCTGGCCGAGTTAACAACCCAGGAGTGAAACATGGCGTGGTTTCAGTAATGATATTGGCAACCACATCGTGGCATTTCATGGCACCCACCGGCCTGGAACTCTGCAAGGTCGCAGTATTGCCGAGGAATATGTGAACATTTCGGCCTATCAGCTGGAAGAAGTGGAGGTTCCGTCTGGTATAAAGTAAAAGCATACTTCGAGACGGCGGAAATCCTCACAAACTGTACCCGTTGCATGTAATGAGGCTGTGTTATTATGACCTGTTATTACCTACACTACTGGCCATTAAAATTGGTACACCACGAAGATGACGAACTACAGACGCGAAAATTAACCGACAGGAAGAAGATGCTGTGATATGCAAATGATTAGCTTTCCAGAGCATTCACACAAGGTTTGCGCCGGTGGCGACGCCTACAACGTGCTGACACGAGGAAAGTTTTCAACCGATTTCTCTTACACAAACAGCAGTTGACCGGCGTTGCCTGGTGAAACGTTGTTGTGATGCCTCGTGTAAGGAGGAGAAATGCGTACCATCACGTTTCCGAATTTGACAAAGGTCGGATTGTAGCCTAACGCGATTGCAGTTTATCGTATCGCGACATTGCTGCTCGCGTTGGTCGAGATCCAATGACTGTTAGCAGAATATGGAATCGGTGAGTTCAGGAGGGTAATACGGAACGCCGTGCTGGATCCCAACGGCCTCGTATCACTAGCAGTCGAGATGACAGACATCTTATCCACATGGCTGTAACGGATCGTGCAGCCACGTCTCGATCCCTGAGTCAACAGATGGGGACGTTTGCAAGACAACAACCATCTGCACGAACACTTCTAAGACGTTTGCAGCAGCATGGACTATCAGCTCGGAGACCATGGCTGCGGTTGCCCTTGACGCTGCTTCACAGATAGGAACGCTTGCGATGGTGTGTGTACTCAATGACGAACCTGGGTGCACGAATGGCAAAACGTCATTTTTTCGGATGAATCCAGGTTATGTTTACAGCACATGATGGTCGCATCCGTGTTTGGCGACATCACGGTGAACGCACATTAGAAGAGTGTATTCGTCATCGCCATACTGGCGTATCACCCGGCGTGATGGTATGGGGTGCCATTGGTTACACGTCTTGGTCACCTCTTGTTTGGAATCACGGTACTTTGAACAGTGGACGTCACATTTCAGATGTGTTACGACCCGTGGCTCTACCCTTCATTCGATCACTGCGAAACCCTACATTTCAGCAGGATAATGCACGACCGCATGTTGCAGGTCCTGAACGGGCCTTTCTGGATACAGAAAATGTTCGACTGCTGCCCTGGCCAGCACATTCTCCAGATCTCTCACCAACTGAAAACGTCTGCTCAATGGTGGCCGAGCAACTGGCTCGTCACAACACGCCAGTCACTACTCTTGATGAACTGTGGTATCGTGTCGAAGCTGCATGGGCAGCTGTACCTGTACAGGTCATCCAAGCTCTGTTTGACTCAATGCCCAGGCGTATCAAGGCCGTTATTACGGCCAGAGATGGTTATTATAGGTACTGGTTTCTCAGGATCTATGCACCCAAATTGCGTGAAAATGTAATCACGTGTCAGTTCTATTATAATACACTCCTGGAAATGGAAAAAAGAACACATTGACACCGGTGTGTCAGACCCACCATACTTGCTCCGGACACTGCGAGAGGGCTGTACAAGCAATGATCACACGCACGGCACAGCGGACACACCAGGAACCGCGGTGTTGGCCGTCGAATGGCGCTAGCTGCGCAGCATTTGTGCACCGCCGCCGTCAGTGTCAGCCAGTTTGCCGTGGCATACGGAGCTCCATCGCAGTCTTTAACACTGGTAGCATGCCGCGACAGCGTGGACGTGAACCGTATGTGCAGTTGACGGACTTTGAGCGAGGGCGTATAGTGGGCATGCGGGAGGCCGGGTGGACGTACCGCCGAATTGCTCAACACGTGGGGCGTGAGGTCTCCACAGTACATCGATGTTGTCGCCAGTGGTCGGCGGAAGGTGCACGTGCCCGTCGACCTGGGACCGGACCGCAGCGACGCACGGATGCACGCCAAGACCGTAGGATCCTACGCAGTGCCGTAGGGGACCGCACCGCCACTTCCCAGCAAATTAGGGACACTGTTGCTCCTGGGGTATCGGCGAGGACCATTCGCAACCGTCTCCGTGAAGCTGGGCTACGGTCCCGCACACCGTTAGGCCGTCTTCCGCTCACGCCCCAACATCGTGCAGCCCGCCTCCAGTGGTGTCGCGACAGGCGTGAATGGAGGGACGAATGGAGACGTGTCGTCTTCAGCGATGAGAGTCGCTTCTGCCTTGGTGCCAATGATGGTCGTATGCGTGTTTGGCGCCGTGCAGGTGAGCGCCACAATCAGGACTGCATACGACCGAGGCACACAGGGCCAACACCCGGCATCATGGTGTGGGGAAGCGATCTCCTACACTGGCCGTACACCACTGGTGATCGTCGAGGGGACACTGAATAGTGCACGGTACCTCCAAACCGTCATCGAACCCATCGTTCTACCATTCCTAGACCGGCAAGGGAACTTGCTGTTCCAACAGGACAATGCACGTCCGCATGTATCCCGTGCCACCCAACGTGCTCTATAAGGTGTACGTCAACTACCCTGGCCAGCAAGATCTCCGGATCTGTCCTCCATTGAGCATGTTTGGGACTGGATGAAGCGTCGTCTCACGCGGTCTGCACGTCCAGCACGAACGCTGGTCCAACTGAGGCGCCAGGTGGAAATGGCATGGCAAGCCGTTCCACAGGACTACATTCAGCATCTCTACGATCGTCTCCATGGGAGAATAGCAGCCTGCATTGCTGCGAAAGGTGGATATACACTGTACTAGTGCCGACATTGTGCATGCTCTGTTGCCTGTGTCTATGTGCCTGTGGTTCTGTCAGTGTGATCATGTGATGTATCTGACCCCAGGAATGTGTCAATAAAGTTTCCCCTTCCTGGGACAATGAATTCACGGTGTTCTTATTTCAATTTCCAGGAGTGTATATTTGTCCAATGAATAGCCGTTTATCATTTGCAATTCTTCTTGGTCTAGCAATTTTAATGGCCAGTAGTGTATTATGTGCTCTAGATTTCGTCATCATGAGGGACTGAACCACTTTTGGTTTCTTATTTTGACCAAGCGATCTTCCCACTGGTTCATTCCGTGGCTGGCGACGCAACATTTGTATCAAAATGGCTCCAAGCACTATGGGACTTAACATCTGAGGTCATCAGTCCCCTAGACTTAGAACTACTTAAACCTAAGGACATCACACACATCCATGCCCGAGGCAGGATTCGAACCTGCGACCGTAGCAGCAGCGCGGCTCCGGACTGAAGCGCCTAGAACCGCTCGGCCACTCCGGCCAGCAACATCTGTATAATTTACACTGAAGTATTAACATGAAAATAAAAGACTGATAGAGCTGATTATGAACTAGATACAGCGAAAGTTTGTTTATGCGAGCTGTCTTGATTTTCTAGTAAACAAAGTATCAGGACTGACTTTTCTTATGTCAATGAAGTGTTACAGAAGTGTTAAAGGAAGAATTACAGACGTAACAAAACCTTCATCTTTCATGAAATTGCACTTAGTTTTAGTTTTCGGTTATACTTCAGCAGTGACTTTGGCGTTGTGGTTACTTGCATTCTTGTTACAATCTCTCCCCATTTTTCTGTACTTCGTTATATCATTTTTAAATTTAAATCCTGTACGTTTCTTTCCCAATATCATCATTTCTCTGTCAAGTAATATGTAGCCAGTTATTGCTGTCAGAAATATCATCTCTACATTTTGTATCCTTCTGATGTGTCGCTTAAGAACTGTCTAAAATTCACATGCATACAACAAAGCCAGTAAAGCCACTGGCAGTGTATGTTTTCTGTTATTATTAGAATTCAGTCTGTTTGTGCTACACTGATCCCGGAAATTCTTCAGCTTTGTACTCACATCATTATTTGATGTACACTCTAAGACCAAAACAAAAAAAAAAGCGACGCGTCACGAAGGAATTATCGAATGGGACGAAAATCGGTAGATGTCAAGTACGTATACAGACGAAAAAATGATTCCAATTTCAGAAAAAATAGGTGATTTATTCAAGAGAAAGAGCTTCGTAAAAGTCAATAACTCGTTGGTCCACCCCTGGTCGTTATGCAAGCAGTTATTCGGCTCGGCATTGATTGACCGAGTTGTACGATGTCCTCCGAAGTATTGTCGTGTCCAGTTCTGTCCGACTGGCGCATTATGTAGTCAGAATCCTGACCTGTTTCGAAGACCTTGACTACAATGCTCCAAACGTTCTCAGTTGCGGAGAGCAACAAAATGGGGCGTAGACTGTCGTTGACGTGCGACTGCGCTGCAAGGATACTGCGGATGAGGTTTCCTCCCATGAAATGAAATGGCACATCAGTCAGCGATCAAGAAGTTTCCGTTCGAAGGCCGTACACTCCAGAATCGGTATGCCAATCTGGCAAAATTACCCTGAGCATTGAAGAAATCATCTCACCGACGCGCTACGTTGAAGATACCCAATTGGTAAAACACCGTGTCCTGCTGCGTGAAGAAGTCCGCAAGTGCCTGCTACACATCCTCGTCCGACAGGATTGTCGACCGCTCAAGGCCTTTTTTAAGGGACCATAGGGGTGACAATCGCTTGGGGGGAGAGATCAGAACTATAGGGCGGGTACTCGAGTGTCTCCCACGTGAGTTGCCGTAACTTTTGCGTTCGGCAGCTAAGAAAAGAATAACAGCACGTTAGTCCTGTTTGACACATTTCGTAATAAACTCGCTATAGTTCACTTTTCCGCGTTTATCGCTCGCACGTCGGATAGAGAAGAACGCCGGACTAATGTCTTGCCAACATAGCGGTGCTTATTTACCTGCATCGGAATCGCGCAACGTTGCATATACATTTCAGTGACGACTTCAAACTGAAACCTTACGGTTACCTCTTATACACTACTGGCCATTAAAATTGCTACACCAAGAAGAAATGCAGATGATAAACGGGTATTCATTGGACAAATATATTATACTAGAACTGACATGTCATTACATTTTCACGCAATTTGAGTGTATAGATCCTGAGAAATCAGTACCCAGAACAACCACCTCTCACCGTAATAACGGCCTTGATACGCCTGGGCATTGAGTCACAACAGAGCTTGGATGGCGTGTACGGGTACAGCTGCCCATGCAACTTCAACACGATACCACAGTTCATCAAGAGTAGTGACTGGCATATTGTGACGAGCCAGTTGCCCGCCCACCATTGACCAGTCGTTTTCAGTTGGTGAGAGATCTGGAGAATGTGCTGGCCAGGCCAGCAGTCGAACATTTTCTGTATCCAGAAAGGCCAGTACAGGACCTGCAACATGCGGTCGTGCATTATCCTGCTGAAATGTAGGGTTTCGCAGCGTTCGAATGAAGGGTAGAGCCACGGGTCGTAACATATCTGAAATGTAACGTCCACTGTTCAAAGTGCCGTCAGTGCGAACAAGAGGTGACCGAGACGTGTAACCAATGCCACCCCATACCATCACGCCAGGTGATACGCCAGTATGGCCGGTGTGGCCGAGCGGTTCTAGGCGCTACAGTCTGGAACCGCGCGACCGCTACTGTCGCAGGTTCGAATCCTGCCTCGGGCATGGATGTGTGTGATGTCCATAGGTTAGTTAGGTTTAAGTAGTTCTAAGTTCTAGGGGACTGATGACCTCAGATGTTAAGTCCCATAGTGCTCAGAGCCATTTCAACCATTTTTCGCAAACAGAACCTGGATTCATCCGAAAAAAGACGTTTTGCCATTCGTGAACCCAGGTTCGTCGTTGAGTACACCACCGCAGGCGCTCCTGTCTGTGATGCAGCGTCAATGGTAACCGCAGCCATGGCCTCCGAGCTGATAGTCCATGCTGCTGCACACGTCGTCAGACGGTTCGTGCAGATGGTTTTTGTCTTGCAAACGTCCCCATCTGTTGACTCAGGGATCGACACGTGGCTGCACGATCCGTTACGGCCATGCGGGTAAGATGCCTGTCATCTCGACTGCTAGTGATACGAGGCCGTTGGGATCCAGCACGGCGTTCCGTACTACCCTCCTGAACCCACTGATTCCGTATTCTGCTAACAGTCATTGGATCTCGACCAACGCAATGTCGCGATACGATAAACCGCAATAACAATCAAAGTCGGAAACATGATGGTACGCATTTCTCCTCCTTACACGAGGCATCACTACAACGTTTCACGAGGCAACGCCGGTCAACTGCTGTTTGTGTATGAGAACTCGGCTGGAAATTTTCCTCATGCCAGCACGTTGTAGGTGTCGCCACCGGCGCCAACCTTGTGTGAATGCTCTGAAAAGCTAATCATTTGCATATCGCAGCAATTTCTTCCTGTCGGTTAAATTTCGCGTCTGTAGCACATCTTCGTGGTGTAGCAATTTTAATGGCCAGTAGTCTAATATATACCCAACAAATAGCAGCTGAATCCAAAATCGTCAGCCAACGTTAGGAGCTTCGTAAGATTGTAGTTTTCCCATTCAGTAACAAACAAAAATACTTACAAAGATCGTAAGTAATCTTTTACGAAGTGCTTAATTTTAATGAATGTTGGTGAGCACGCCCGTGAGCTAAGTAAAGTTGGCCGCTTACCTCAGCGGGAGAGGGTTATGTAGGGCGGCCAGTGCAGGGTTAGAGTTTATGAGCGAAAGAATGTTTTATTGTTTGTCTTCCAGTGACGACAGCTCGTGCACGTTTGTACCTCGCACCGATCATGTGCTATAGGATAAAGCTCAAACGCAAGCAACATTCAGTTGTCAAAGCGCATTACAGGAATGTTCATCTTCAAATGCGTTAGTACATATTTTTAAAAAGAAATTTAATTATAATGAATGCTGTTGTAATATAATGCAATGAGTAGAAGAAGCATTAGGTACAGATTTGATATGTGTCGTTTTGCACTATTCGCTTAAATGTAAGTACAATTATTGTTATTAATTAAATGTGCTGCGGCCACATCGTTCCTGTTTCACCTGAAGACGAGCTTATAATCGTCCGAAACCTGTCGTAAATGAACAAATAAATTTTTTACAACTGGAATGTTTTATTATCTGCTTCCACGACGCTCATTTGTGATGTCCTGTCAACCAAATTGTATGCATAAATAATCTTAAGTTCATACAGTCAACACAATAAGATTTCATCAGGGTATTACGGTGTCACAAAATTGGGTGCGTTAAGGGTGGTGGCAATATGAGACAGATAACCGTCGAGACGAGTGCTCCGAATGGTGCACACTTTTCGACGGGCAGGGCTTGGGGGTCAGCGGGCAGCTCTTACTATAGCTGCTCTATTAGGGTAACACTGATTCTGCCGCATGGGATTTATTAATCGATTTCAGGTAATTTTGGTCTGCTGAATACGAAAGTAATAATATTTTTGTTGAACTGACTCTACTTGTTGAGTTAAATGAATCCATTTATACTGGCAATTAAATTAGAAAAAAGAGGAGAATATTTTTTGAAACGTTTATTTTAAAGTTATCAGATGACTTCAAACAAACAAAGTGCTATAATGATACAAAGAATAATAAAACTAATAATAACATCAAAAACATATCAATAACGATTAAGAACAACGTTTTGTATGGAATTTTCTTCGGTGTTTTTGGTCCGGACAAAAATGGTTCAAATGGCTCTGAGCACTATGGGACTTAACTGCCGAGGTCATCAGTCCCCTAGAACTTAGAACTACTTAAACCTAACTAACCTAAGGACATCACACACATCCATGCCCGAGCCAGGATTCGAGCTTGCGACCGTAGCAGAAACGCGGTTCGAGACTGTAGCGCCTAGAACCGCTCGGACACCCCGGCCAGCCGTCCGGACAATCTCTCTGCAAGTTCCAGAAGTAGATTGCCATCATATGGCGACCCCAATGGCCTTGACACAGGGTGACAATTATTGAATTATATGAGATAAAATCGACAAAGCTTCTGAACGTGCGTTAGGATGTTCAAACTGCACCGTTGGCCGTGAGGCATGATGATAATTAGTACGCACATGCATTGTGTGGTTTAGAGACGAAGCCCACTTTCATTTAGATGGGTTCGTTAGTAAACAAAATTGGCGCATTTGGGGGACTGGGAATCCGTGTTTCGCGATCGAGAATTCTCTTCACCCTCAACGGTTGACTGTGTGGTGTGCACTGTCCAGTCACGGAATAATCGGTGCGATATTCCTTGATGGCACGGTGACTACCGAACGGTACGCGATTGTTTTGGAAGATGTTTTCTTCCCCATTATCCAGAGTTAGCGTGATTTCCACACGACGTGGTTCATGCAAGACGGAGCTCGATTCCATCGAAGCAGAAGACTGATGTCCTGGAGGAGCACTATGGGGACCGAATTGTGGCTCTGGGGTACCCAGAGGCCACTGGCATGGGCCTCGATTGTCCGCCATAGCCTCCGGATGTGAACACAAGCGACTGCTTTTTGTGGCGCTATATTAAAGAGAAGGTGTACAGCAATAACCCCAAAACCGCTGCTGAGCTGAAAACAGCCATTCGTGAGGTTATCGACAGCATCGATATTCCAACAGGTCATCAATATTTCGCTATTCGTTTTCACTACATCATCGTCAATGATGGCAGGCATATCGAACATGACATAACACAAATACGAATATCTGCAGTGACGTTTACATTTTGAATAAGGTTTGTACACGCCGTAGTTTGTAACTAATTTACGTTTTTTTCATATAGTTCAATAATTGCCACCCTGTATCTTTCCTCCACAATCCTGGTGGAACGGTTCCCCTTGTTCTTCGCTGTCATCGCCCAGCCTGTCAGGAAATTTATCTTAAATGACCGTGCAAAAAATGCAATTTGACACCTAATTTCTAGAAATTCTGGAGCATTTTGTCTACTATTTAGGAATATTCTTCAGCTCGGTGATTCCCCAAAAAATTTCTAACAACTGATGCAAAGCTCGTCCATGCTTCTAATTCAACCTGAGCCATGTGGTTTGTGAAATCATCGTTGTTTACAAGAGTACAGATTTGTGGTCCATCAAACATTCCTGTTTTTAACTTTTCTATACTGAGACCAGGAAATGATTGACAAATATATTTGAAGCAGTCACCATTCCTATCTAAAGCCTTAAAAAACTGTTTTATAAGCCCAGGTTTAATATGCAGTGGCGGAAGAGTGAGTTTTACCCTACTGACCAACCGTTCATTAACGATGTTATCTTTTCCTACAGTCAGGTTCATTCTCGGTGGACAGTCTTTCCTTCTCCTATCTTTCCTGTCATAGTTGCCAAATTCTATTTATAGCAGAATTTGCGTCTTCGTTTTGGAATGTTTCCCATATGAGCAAGCGAGTTTCAGGCCACAGAGAAGTTCCTGCGGCCAGGTACTGGCCTAACAACTTTCATAGAGGCTGCTTACCAAGAAAACGTAAACACATCTGTCGCGTTCGTAGACTTAACCGCGGCATATGACACAGTCTGGAAAGAAGGGATGATACACAAATTACTAAAACCAACTGTAACTCTCATCAACATCATGATAAAACAACAGATATTTCCATGTTTACGTGGGAGAAAACGTGAGCAAGAAAAGGAAATTAAGTAATGGTCTACCACAGGGTTCCGTCTTAGCCCCTGTTATTCAACCTATATATCTCCGGTCTCCCCTATATCAGGACAACAAAATTCCGCTACGTGGACGATATCGCTCTTGCTTGTAGAACCAAGGATCTCGGACAAGGGGGGGGGGGGGGGGCAATTCTCGCAGAAAATCTAGCCTATTTTAGAAAGTGACGACTTAAACCCAGTAAAACTGAAGTATGCACATTCCATCTAACAAACAAGCTAACGCGGAGCTCAGAGTGAAACTTAACCGGAACACTCTTTGCCATAACGAGCACCCTAAGTACCTTGGTGTCACCCTTGATCGCACCATTTCATATAGGAATCATCTTGAAAATACTACTGCCAAGATAAAAACTCGTAACAATATTATTCAAAAATTGTGTGAAATGACATGGGGAGCTTCAGCAGATACCTTGCGCACGTCATCCATTGCGCTGGTCTTCTCAGCAGCCTAGTATTGTGCCCCAGCTGCAACACCAACTTCACAGACGTCCAGTTGAACCACAGTATGCGGTTAACAACTGGGGCAATCCAACCAACATCGATTTAATGGCTTCCTTTGCTGAGCAACATATATCCACCTGCAATCAGCAGAAGCGAGACCTTGCTTAGGGTATACCGCAAGCTACAGGAGAACCTGGAATTACCCATACAAGAATACATAGCGTGTCTACGACGAAATAGACTCCGTTCAAGGAAGCCACCATTACGGCAAGCAGAACAGCTAGAAGCCAGCAATAACGGGATGAGAGACCTGTGGGACCAGAGCTATCAACTTATTGAAAACCTGAAGGGCGTGAGTGGTTCCGAAGGTATAACTGTAATACTGGTGGCACAGAACTCGACAGGAAACCATTGAACAGAGCTCTCACTGGGCGTGGACTATGCGCAGACTCTCTTTAAAAATGGGGTGCTACAGAGTCTCCGGTTTGTGACTCTGGGGCTCCAAACCGGACAATGAAGCACTTTATAGATGAATGACCCTTGCGTTCGTATCGGGGAAGTTGGACCGACCACATGAAATCTGATCATACAGCTCGTATATCAGGGGAGCTGGAGCGAACTCATGGAAGGTGATCATACAGCTCTTATATGGATTAGCAACTTAAATATTGACCTTTAGTTAGGTTTATATGTAGTTTTGTATATTCATATTCTTGTTATATACTATTAGTAATATTACATACCAAAGATAAAGGCACTAGGTCATATTGGGTCACGGGCCATATTGAGTACAGTCACCCTACTTCGAAAAAGAGACGTTAACGAATGTATATTAGTAAAAAACCTGTATTTTTTATAGAACGGTTTAGCATGAGAACCAGAGTCTATCCAAACGAAATGATTTATAGGCTAAGTATTTCATCATCATATGTATCTAAACAGACTCCGTAAACTTATGACGCAGAAAAAGAATTTCCCCCTGGGTTGTACATATCATACACTATGTGATCAAAAGTATCTGGACACCCCCAGAAAGATACGTTTTTCATATTAGGTGCACTGTGCTGCAACCTACTGGCAGGTACTCCATATAAGCGATCTCAGTAGTCATTAGACATCGTGAGAGAGCAGAATGGCGCCCGGGTTCCCGGGTTCGATTCCCGGCGGGGTCAGGGATTTTCTCTGCCTCGTGATGGCTGGGTGCTGTGTGCTGTTGTTAGGTTAGTTAGGTTTACGTAGTTCTAAGTTCTAGGGGACTGATGACCATAGATGTTAAGTCCCATAGTGCTCAGAGCCATTTTTGAGCCAGAGCAGAATGGAGCGCTCCGCGGAACTCACGGACTTCGAACGTGGTCAGGTGATTGGGTGTCACTTGTGTCATACGTCTGTACGCAAGATTTGCACGTTCATAATCGTCCCTAGCTCCACTGTTTCCGATAGTGATAGTGAAGTGGAAACGTGAAGGGACAGTTACAGCACAAAATCATACAGGCCGACCTCGTCTGTTGACTGACAGAGACCGCCGACAGTTGAAGAGGATCGTAATGTGTAATAGGCAAACATCTATCCAGACCATCACACAGGAATTCCAAACTGCATCATGGCCCGCTGCAAGAACTATGACAGTTAGGCTGCTCATAAACCAAACATCACGTCCGTAAATGCCAAACGACGCCTCGCATGATGTAAGGAGCGTAAACATTGGATGATTGAACAGTGGAAAAACGTTGTGTGGAGTGACGAATCACAGTACACAATGTGGCAATCTGATTGCAGGGTGTGCATATGGCGAATTCCTGGTGAACGTCATCTGCCAGCGTGTGTAGTGCCAACAGTAAAATTCGGAGGCCATAGTGTTATGGCGTGGTCGTGTTTTTCAAAAATGGTTCAAATGGCTCTGAGCACTATGGGACTTAAATTCGGAGGTCATCAGTCCCTTACAACTTAGAACCACTTAAACCTAACTAACCTAAGGACATCACACACATCCATGCCCGAGGCAAGATTCGAACCTGCGACCGTAGCGGTCGCGAAGTTCCAGACTGTAGCGCCTAGAACCGCTCAGCCACCCAGGCCGGCTCGTGTTTTTCATGAAGGGAGCTTGCATCCCTTCTTGTTTGGCGTGGCACTACACAGCACAGGCCTACGTTGATGTTTTAAGCACCTTCTTGCTTCCCACTGCTGGAGAGCAATTCGGGGATGGCGATTGCATCTCTCAACACGATGGAGCACATTTTCATAATGCACGCCCTGTGGCGGAGTGCTTACACGACAATAACATCCGTGTAATGGTGTAATGGACTGGCCTGTACAGAGTCCTGACCTGAATCCTATAGAACATCTTTGCAATGTTTTGGAACGCTGACTTCGTGCCAGACCTCACCGACCGACATCGATACCTCTCCTCAGAGCAGCACTCCGTGAAGAATAGGCTGCCATTCCCCAAGAAACCTTCCAGCACCTGATTGAACGTATGTCTGCAAGGGTGGTAGCTGTCATCAAGGCTAAGGGTGAGCCAACACCGTATCGATGTAGGGCGCCACGATCTTGTAAGTCATTTTCAGCCAGCTGTCCGGATACTTTTGATCACCTAGTGCACATCATGTAAGTTAACAATTAGTAATAAGACTGATGCATGTGTGGCCTGAGATGCCAATCCACATTGTCAGTATTGGCTCCCGAGCAAAAACGTTTGGCGCCCGCTGCTCTGGAGCAACAGTGCGGGCCGCTAGGTGCAGTTTTGTCGCGTCGGTGTTCGCCGCTTGTGGTCTGCTATTGTTCCCCCAGGCGTGGAATGTCCCGGCCCTCTGAGGCGGAGCTTTCTAGCAGAAGTAGGGCGCAGCGCTGTTAGCGGACAGACCACAACCGCGAACGCCGTTCTTGCTGTGTGGTGGGCGCCGGCTCGCGTGGGACAATGCCCCCGGCAGAGCTCGGCGCGCCGGAAATCTCCCCCAAGGCAGCCTAGGCGAGCAGCCGCTGTCTATTTTAACTAGATCACGGATAACGCAATTACTGGCGCGTGAGACAATAAAGGCCGCAAGTTTTGCAAAGACTGCAGCTACCTTCGGAAGTATTTGTGCTGCATTTACGGAAAGGTCTGCCTTTGGTTGCCCTCTCGGTAGAATTTTTTCGTATGGACTAAACAGAAGGATTCCAGTCCTTCAGTCAACTATCTGTGTCACCGATGATGGGTTACAAATGACACAAACAATAATGTCAGAGTGCACTCAAAGTAGTGTGAGAACTCAAAAAAAAAAAAAAAAAAATTGGCTCTGAGCACTATGGGACTTAACTTCTGAGGTCATCAGTCCCCTAGAACTTAGAACTACTTAAACCTTTCTAACCTAAGGACATCACACACATCCATGCCCGAGGCAGGATTCGAACCTGCGACCGTAGCGGTCGCGCGGTTCCAGACTGTAGCGCCTAGAACCGCTCGGCCAATCAGGCCGGCTGTGAGAACTCAAATCGTAGTTTTATTACCGAAATACAGGGCGGTCCATTGATCGTGACCGGGCCAAATATCTCACGAAATAAGCATCGAACGAAAAAACTACAAAGAACTAAACTTGTCTAGCTTGAAGGGGGAAACCAGATGGCGCTATGGTTGGCCCGCTAGATGGCGCTGCCATAGGTCAAACGCATATCAACTGCGTTTTTTAAAATAGGAACCCCCATTTTTTAATTACATATTCGTGTAGTACGTAAAGAGATATGAATGTTTTAGTTGGACTACTTTTTTCGCTTTGTGATAGATGGCGCTGTAATAGTCACAAACATATGGCTCACAATTTTAGACGAACAGTTGGTAACAGGTAGGTTTTTTAAATTAAAATACAGAACTTAGATACATTTGAACATTTTATTTCGGTTTCTCCAATGTGATACATGTACCTTTGGGAACTTATCATTTCCGAGAACGCATGCTGTTACAGCGTGATTACCTGTAAATACCACATTAATGTAATAAATGCTCAAAATGATGTCCGTCAACCTCAATGCATTTGGCAATACCTGTAACGACATTCCACTCAACAGCGAGTAGTTCGCCTCCCATAATGTTCGCACATGCATTGACAATGCGCTGACGCCTTGTTGTCAGGTGTTGTCGGTGGATCACGAAAGCAAATATCCTTCAACTTTCCCCACAGAAAGAGATCCGGGGACGTCAGATCCGGTGAACGTGCGGGCCATGGTATGGTGCTTCGACGACCAATCCACCTGTCATGAAATATGCTATTCAATACCGCTTCAACCGCACGCGAGCTATGTGCTGGACATCCACCATGTTGGAAGTACATCGCCGTTCTGTCATGCAGTGAAACATCTTGTAGTAACATCGATAGAACATTGCGTAGGAAATCAGCATACATTGCACCATTTAGACTGCCATCGATAAAATGGAGGCCAATTATCCTTCCTCCCATAATGCCGCACCATACATTAACCCGCCAATGGTCGCTGATGTTCCTCTTGCCGCAGCCATCGTGGATTTTCCGTTGCCCAGTAGTGCATATTATGCCGGTTTACGTTACCGCTGTTGGTGAATGACGCTTCGTCGCTAAACAGAACGCGTGCAAAAAATCTGTAATCGTCCCGTAATTTCTCTTGTGCCCAGTGGCAGAGCTGTACACGACGTTCAAAGTCATCGCCATGCAATTCCTGGTGCATAGAAATATGGTACAGGTGCAGTCGATGTTGATGTAGCATTCTCAACACCGACGTTTTTGAGATTCCCGATTCTCGCGAAATTTGTCTGCTACTGATGTGCGGATTAGCCGCGACAGCAGCTAAAACACCTACTTGGGCATAATCATTTTTTCAGGTTGTGGTTGACGTTTCACATGTGGCTGAACACTTCCTGTTTCCTTAAATAACGTAACTATCCGGCAAACGGTCCGGACACTTGGATGATGTCGTCCAGGATACCGAGCAGCATACATAGCACACGCCCGTTGGGCATTTTGATCACAATAGCCATACATCAACATGATATCGGCCTTTTCCGCATTTGGTAAACGGTCCATTTTAACACGGGTAATGTATCAGGAAGCAAATACCGTCCGCACTGACGGAATGTTACGTGATACCACGTACTTATACGTTTGTGACTATTACAGCGCCATCTATCACAAAGCGAAAAAAGTGGTCCAACTAAAACATTCATATTTCTTTACGTACCTCATGAATATGTAATAAAAATGGGGGTTCCTATTTAAAAAAAAAAACGCAGTTGATATCCGTTTGAACTATGGCAGCGCCATCTAGCGGGCCAACCATAGCGCCATCTGGTTTTCCCCGTCAAGCTAGACCAGTTTTGTCTTTGTAGTTTTTTCGTTTGATGCTTATTTCGTGATATATATGGCCTGGTCACTATCAATGGACCACCCTGTATAATACCCTGACGAAGAAGATCGCAATACCGGAAAGCAATTAATGTAGAGTAATTAAATTTCGAGAATACATTTGCGCAGCTAACTTATGTAAGAGATTTATATTGCAAGATCACAGATTAATGGAAGCGCGAGATAAACCACTGCGAATTGAAATGCTGGTACTTTAATAATCGGTGTAACAGCCAGAATGTTGAATTCAAACATGCAAACGTACATGCATTGTGTTGTACAGGTGTTGGATGTCAGTTTGCGGGATGGAGTTCCATGTCTTTTGCACTTGCTCAGTCAATACAGCGATGGTTAATGCTGGTTGTGGATGATGCCGGAGTTGTCGTTCGCTGATGTCCCATATGTGCTCGATTGGAGACAGATCTGGTGATCGATTAGGCCAAGGTAACATGTCGACACTCTCTAGAGCATGTTGGATTACATCAGCGGTATGTGGGCGGGCGTTATCCTGTTGGAAAACATCCTATGGAATGCTGTACATGAATGTAAGCATAACAAATCGATCACCAGATTGACGTACAAATTTGCAGTCAGAGTATGTGGGATAACAACGAGGGCGCTCCTGCTAATGCACGAAATGGCACCGTAACTAAAGGTGTAGATGCAGTGCGTCTAGCACGCAGACTGTTGGCTGCAGGACCTCAGTTGGTCTCCTTATAACCAACACACGGCCATCACTGGCACCGAGGCAGAATCAGCTTTCATTCGGAAACACGACAGACCACCACCCTGTCCTCCAACGAGCTCTCGCTTAACAACACTGAAGTCGCAAATGCCTGTGGTTTGAGGTCAGTGGAATGCACACTACATGACGCCCGGCTCGGAGCTCTCCTTGAACTAACCGATTTGTAACAGTTCGTTGTCTCAATGTGATGCCAGCCACTGCTCAGACTGCTGCTGCAGAGGCAGTGCAATACGCCAGAGCCATACGCCCGAAGACGGTAGTACAAGTTATGCCACGTGGCCTTCTGGAACCCGTACATTATAATTGATACCGCACATTCTCGAGACCACCGCTGCCAGCAGTCATGTACAGTGGCTACATTCCTACCAAGTCTTTCTGCAATATCGCAGAAGAAACACCCATGACCTCGTTCAAACTCAGTGAAATGTTGGCGTCTTTGTCGCCTTAAAGGCAATCTTGACTAATGTCAACTCACGACGTCCAGTCCCAATGGTAACTAAAATTCATAATGGTGCTGCTAGCACCACTCTTATGCGACTGGCGCTAAATTTGAATAGACGTCATCTTTCGGATGTAGAAACAGCCTACCAGCTTTCGTATATTAGAATTATATATTAATACCTTCTGCGGCTGACGGGCGTTGATATATATCAACGGGAACAGGTGAAAATTGTGCCCCAACCGGGACTCGAACCCGAGATCTCCTGCTTACATGGCACACGCTCTACCCATCTGAGCCACCGAGGGCACAGAGGATAGTGCGACTGCAAGGACTATCTCGAGCACGCCTCCCGCGAGACCCACATTCTCAACTTATACGTCCACACACTACATTCGTAGTGTCCCTACCCAACACATTCATTACTCGTAGAAGACATTCTTACCAAGTCCAGTAAGAGTTCGGGTAATATGCGTGCATCCGCACAGAAGGTCATAGCCGGCATTGCCAGAACTATATACTTAAATGGATATGTCCGAAAGAACAGACACTATATCCATATAAGTATATAACTTTCGTTTAGGTGGCATAACTTCTTCCGGGTGTTGCGATTTCTTTTTTCGTCAATTTATATACAGTCGTGACACTCAGTCCTGTGAACTTGTTACCCTCTGACAATTGTACACACACTAGCGCCTGCAGCGGTAAGAAATCCAGTCGTCACTTAACGTCATACGTGCCAGAAGATCGGCTAATCGCATTGAAACAAGAGGATGTAAACACAGTATTTCGTCCATAAGAACACGTTTCTGTTTCTGACTGTTGTCCCGATTAGTTAATTCTCATATCTTCTTCAACGACAGTAACTATTAGTTTCGTGCACATCAGTATCAAACCTAAATACACTCATGCTCATAAATTAAGGATAATTGCAGGAATGTGGTGTCACATAACGTGGCACTACACAAAACTGGCGCTAATCGCATTGGCACATAGGGAACAAACACGACACAGATCTGTAAGTCCACGGTATTGGTGATAAGTTGAGAAAACCGTCCCGAAACACATGTGCTACAAAACGCCACTGTTTCCTGCGGATGTACCCCGACATCAATATGGGATACGATCACCACGCACACGTACACATGCCGCACAACGGGTTGGCATACTCTGGATCAGGTGGTCGAGCAGCTGCTGGGGTACAGCCTCCCATTCTTGCGCCAGTGCCTGTCCGAGCTCCTGAAGTGTCGTAGGGGTTTGAAGGCGTGCAGCGATACGTCGACCGAGAGCATCCAAGGCGTGCTCGATGGGGTTTAGGTCTGGAGAACAGGCAGGTCACTCCATTCGCCTGATGTCTTCTGTTTCGAGGTAATCCTCCTCGTTGGCAGCTGGGTGGGGCCGTCCGTTATCATCCATCAGGAGGAAAGTGGGACCCACTGCAACCCTGAAAAGGCGGACATACTGGTTCCTCTGTCAAAGACATACATGGGCGTACGTGCACCAATCATAATCACACCTCACACCATCAAACCACGACCTCCATACAGGTCCCTTTCAAGGACATTAAGGGGTCGGTATCTGGTTAGTGGTTCACGCCAGATGAAACCCCGGCGAGAATCACTGTTCAGACTATACCTGGACTCGTCCGTGAACATAACCTGGAACCGCTGTTCCAATGACCATGTACTGTGTTCTTGACACCAGGCTTCACGGGTTCTCCTGTGACCAGGTGTCAGTGAAATGCACCTTGCAGGTCTCCGGGCGAATAAACCTCGTCTGTTGAGTCGTCTGTAAACTGTGTTCTCGTCTGTTGAGTCGTCTGTAAACTGTGTGTCTGGAGACAACTGTTCCAGTGGCTGCGGTAAGGTCCCGAGCAAAGCTACCTCCAGTACTCCGTGGCCGTCTGTGGGCACTGATGGTGAGATATCGGTCTTCTTGTGGTGTTGTACACTGTGGAC
This sequence comes from Schistocerca serialis cubense, assembly GCF_023864345.2. Classification (NCBI taxonomy): domain Eukaryota; kingdom Metazoa; phylum Arthropoda; class Insecta; order Orthoptera; family Acrididae; genus Schistocerca; species Schistocerca serialis. The sequence continues at coordinate 419,676,577 of NC_064644.1, forward strand.
GTCCTGTAATGTAGCGCCTGGACACGTTTCCTGTCTGCTGGAATCGTTGCCATACTCTTGAGATCACACTTTGTGGCACACGGAGGGCCTGTACTACGACCTGCTGTGTTTGACCAGCCTCCAGTCGCCCTAGTATTCGACCCCTCATAACGTCATCAATATGTGTTCTTTGAGCCATTTTCAACACAGTCACCATTAGCACGTCTGAAAACGTCTGCACACTTACTCGCTGCACCGTACTCTGACATGCACCAACGCACCTCTGTGTATGTGGACTGTTGCCGGCGCCACCGTGCGACGACCGCAGGTCAAATGCACCGCATGGTCATACCCCGAAGTGATTTAAACCCGCAAATCGTCTACCAGAGCGTTGTTTCACCATGTATCAGCATTATCCTTAATTTATGAGCATGAGTGTAGATTGGCAGCTGAATTTAGCACGTATTTTGTAATTTATATTATACATCTTTCTGGTTATACATTTCGACGTTTCTAATTTCCTTAGGAACCTTTATTGACAATCAGCACGATTTGAACATCAAGAAAAGTGTTGCATCTTTCGCGTCTTTTCCCAGCCTGAAACAATAAACTAGAGAAATCAGTACCTGTCGTGTTTAGATAAGTTACTGAGGCACTACCGTGCGAAGCAGCGCAGTGGTTAACACACTGGACTCGTATTCGGGGGAACGAAGGTTGAAACCCGCGTCCGGCCATCCTCATTTAGGTTTTCCGTGATTTCCCTAAATCGCTTAAGGCAAATGGCAGGATGGTTCCTTTGAAAAGGCACAGACGATTTCCTTCCCCATCCTTCCCTAATCCGATGGGACCGATGACGTCACTGTTTTGTCCCCTCCCCCAAACAAACCACCTAAGCAACCAACTGAGGCAGTTGCTTACTTCTATTTATGCTCTTTGTCGATGTTTCACTCCATCAACAGCAGTAAACACTCCAGTAGTTTACTATCACTGCTCGAAACTATTTTATGGACATCAGTTTCATCATTTTTGCAATCCGTGTGCTTACCTTGACAGAGATTGTACGAAATACTTGTTTTTATCATTTACTCCAAGGAAGTAGAGGGTGAAAAAAATTTAAACCGACAAACTCTGGGAGATTGTAGGGGACATCAAAACAAATATTTTTCCCTTATGTCATTTTTTCCTATGACTAATATTTAAACCGGTAGAGGAAGATTTCTCTGGTCGCAAATTAATTAAAGCAACAAACACTTTTCCATTTTTTTATAACCAAGAGACAACACATTAACACAACCCAATTTCAGTTACAGTAGATTTTCAAAAATGCCTTCATTGACTCGTAAACAAAGGTTACACCGTCGGACCATGTTCTGTCTGACATGGGCAAAAACCCTCGGTGTATCCTGAATTGTTCCTGCTGCTGCTAATATCCGGGCAACCAGATCCTCTTCTGATGCAACAGGAGTTGCGTAAACAGGGTTGCGCATCTAGCCCCACACAAAAAAGTCCAGAGGGGACATATCTGGGGATCGAGCAGGCCATGGTACAGGACCATCTCTGTCAATACACGTTTCTGGGAACCGTCGGTCCAGAAATCGACGCACTCGACTACCGAAATGTGCCGGCGCCCCGTCATGTTGGAACCATATGCGTTGTCTTGTAGGGAGCGGGACGTCTTCCAGCAATTCTGGCAAAGCTCTGGCGAGAAATTGTAATAGTGCCTGCCATTTAATGGCCTAGGTATCAGATACGGCCCAATTAAACAGTCCCCAACGACACCGACCCTCACATTAACGAAGAACCGCACTGATTGAAGGATCCCGCTCCACATGCTGCAAGGTAGCTTCGTCAAATTGCAGCGTTCTTACCTTGCGACGGCGTCTCTGTCCAGGTAATCTGCTAATTGACCCGGTCTCACGCAGACGTTGGTACACAGCAGCGAAGGTCGTATGATGCGGGATACGGCGATTAGGATATTGTTGTTGATAAACCCGCTGTGCAGCTCATCCGTTGTGTGCGCTACGTAATACGCACCAACCATATCAGTGTACTCACTCCAGGTGCATCGCTCCATTAGTAAACACAGACAACGCACTTCTACACTGATGGACAGCAGTTGCCTACAACTGAAGAGCGTAATACGGCCTCTAACAACTGAAGAGCGTAATACGGCCTCCACCGGTTTAAATAATCCTCATAGGAAAAAATGACATTAGGGAAGAATATTTGTTTTGATGTCCCCTACAACCTCCCAGAGTTTGTCAGTCTAAATACTTTTCACCCTGTATATAAATAAAAATGTATTTTTTCGTTTGTTCAAAATCTTAAACATCTCAAAGTTCTTTACCGACTGCTTTGAAATTTTGACACAACGTTGTATGCGAATTCACGCTTATTTTCATTACATATTGGAGCATCGTCGGTTGGATGTAAATAGGGAAATACTGTTATCAAAAACCTTGAAAACTTCTTGACCACGGATTTCCTTCAGATTTTTACACGATACTCCAGTAACATTCAGACGGACATATTCTACGTATCTTTAGTCTTATATACATCAACTCCGTCCGAACGGCCCTTGAAAATCCAACGGTACCGACCTACCGTCGTGTCGTCCTCAGCCCACGGGCGTCAATGGATGCGGTTATGGAAGGGCATGTGGTCAGCACATCTCCCTCCAGGTCGTTGTGTTTTCGCATATAGGACTGCTCAAATGGTGCAAATGGCTCTGATCACTATGGGACATAACATCTGAGGTCATCAGTCCCCTAGAACTTAGAACTACTTAAACCTAACTAACCTAAGGACATCACACACATCCGTGCCCGAGGCAGGATTCGAACCTGCGACCATAGCGGTCGCGCAGCTCCAGACTGAAGCGCCTAGAACCGCTCGGTCACACCGGCCGGCGACGGCGTCCCTGTGCAGGTAATTTGCTAAATGACCCGGTCTTCCGCAGACGTTGGTACACAGCAGCAAAGGTCGTATGATGCGGGATACGGCGATTAGGATATTGTTGTTGATAAACCCGCTGTGCAGCTCGTCCGTTGTGTGCGCTACGTAATACGCACCAACCATATCAGTGTACTCACTCCAGGTGCATCGCTCCATTAGCAAACACAGACAATGCACTTCTACACTGGTGGACAGCAGTTGCCTACAACTGAAGAGCGTAATACGGCCTCTAACAGCTGAAGATCGTAATATGGCCTCTAACAACTGACGAGCGTAATACGGCCTCCACCAGTTTAAATATTCCTCATAGGAAAAAATGACATTAGGGAAAAATATTTGTTCTGATGTCCCCTACAACATTCCAGAGTTTGTCGGTTTAAATACTTTTCACCCTGTATATTGCTGTGCAAAACGTATTGGCGAGACATATAAAGTAACATAACGTATTAACTACTCGTTACAGATGAATGAAAATGTGTTAGCTGGTTGGCAGAGGTCTCCCAGTATTGCATGGAAAGCTGGACGTCCAGCAGCATGAGGCCACCATGACTGTTAGCGCCACAGGGGACCGCCCCACAACTCGAGGCAATTGAAAGAACAGGAAAAGACAATGCGAATCAGTCTGAGAGCAGTTACAGTGCACTCTGTAGTTCTTCATTACAACGCGGCCCGGGTACAACATTTGGATGACTTGACACATGGAAGAACCATCGGAAAACTGGATGAAGGATTAAGTCTGACGAGTGTAGCCGAGGACCGTGCCGAACCACAGGCACTGCTGTCTGAAGCAGAAAGGGGTGATCGATAACGGCCAACTACAGCAGCAGATGGCCGATACATTCAGCAACAGGTAAGAATGGAACTTGAAAAAAATACCCTTTGTACGAGGGTTGGAACTTTAATAGTGGCAACTATTTATTTACAGCTCGTACAAAATAGATACGTGTTTCAAAGTTTTACTGACCTCCGAAGTAGTCACTAGCATCGTGTATAACCCATTGCCAGCGATGTGGAAGTCGTAGGATACTCTTAGCAGTGCCAGTTATGTTGACGGTTCGAGCGGCACGGTCTTTTGCCCGACGAATTTGGAGTAGTTCTGACTCGAATGCCGTGAAGTGTTTCCTTCAGTTTATAAATCGAGTTGAACTTACGAGGGCTTAAGCCAGGAGAGTGCAGTAGGTGGTATAGGACTTAGCAGCCCCATCAGTCAAACAAATCAGTAACAGCTTGCAGTGTAAGTGCTTGAGCATTGTTCTGCAAAATGATGGTCAGGTCCTGCAGAAAGTGTCATCACTTCCGTCTCTAGGTGGCGCAGTGGTTAGCACACTGGACTCGCATGCGGGAGGACGACGGTTCAATCCCGCTACCGGCCATCCTGATTTAGGTTTTCCGTGATTTCCCTAAATCGCTCCAGGCAAATTCAGGGATGGTTCCTTTGAAAGGGCACATCAGACTTCCTTCCCCGTCCTTCCCTAATCCAATGAGACCGATGACCTCGCTGTCTGGTCTCCTTCCCCAAGCAACCCAAACCCCAAACTTCCGTCTCTAAGCTGGTCGTAGGTTGTGTTCCAAAAATGAACAGCATAGGGACAGAAGTGTTGACACTTTCTGCAGGACCTGAACATCGTTTTGCTGGGCAATGCTCAAGCACGTACAGTGCAAGCTCTTACTGATTTGTTTGACTGATGGGGCTGCTAAGTGCTATACCACCTACTGCACTCCCCTGACTTAAGCCCTCGTCAGTTCAACTCGATTTATAAACTGAAGGAAACACTTCACAGCATTCGCTTCAGAACTGCTACAAATCCGTCGGGCAATGGACAGCGCCTCTCGAACTGTCAACACAACTGGCACTGCTAAGAGTATCCTACGACTTCCACATCGCTGGCAACGGGTTATAAACAGTGCTGGTGACTACTGTGAAGGTCAGTAAAACTTTGAAACACGTATCTATTTTGTACGAGCGGTAAATAAATAGTTGCCTCTATTAAAGTTCCAAGCCTCGTAATTTACCTGTCACGGACGTATAGATCAAGAAAAAGCTGCAACTACGGAAGCTTCGTTTGCATTTCACTCAGATATATATAGTTATACATAATAGTTCCAGGTGTTCAACCGAAATGTTTTCATATTACACAATATTTCCATACACACTAGGATTCTGTCATTACATAAGCATTATAAATTACAATGTACGAAAATAGCTTGAACCAGGACAGCGGTTATAACCTTAGTGGTGCGTGGAGGCGAGCTCTCGATGCTGAGGAGAAACAGAGAAACGCAGTGAGTTGTTTACGCTCCTACGGCTTCGTTGGCGTCACAGTCTAATGTGGCTAGCACCGCCATCGCAGGCACGAACACAGTCCCTGATAGCATAACATGATGGTGACGTACGCCAACGAATGACTTTTCGCCTATAAGCTATAAATGGTCACCACAGTAGCAGCCACGACAGTCATTTGTTTCTGACGAAGACGAAGGAGAGTTTCGCCGAGAACTCGGGATTTTACTCAGATCTGACGCAAATGTTTTATACATAATCCATAGTAAGATTTCTCTGGGCTGATTCAGAAATTTACTCTCGCAGTCATTTCCTAATTCGGAAACCTCTGAAGAATACTCTTTTGGATTCATTAAGGGAACGAATATGATTTCGTCTGTAATCAAAAGAGCGCACAGTTAATCAGATGAACGACTATGTTTATTATTCTCCTTTCTTTCGGCTGTATCCAACGAAAAGTAAACCTTTCGCGGACCGTGGATGATATACTAACAAGCAGATGTATTTGTTTACCTCATTTACGTCATATCGCTTCTGTATGCTCCTGGCATCTAGTGGTAGACCGCTGCACCAGTTTCAGTTTCTGTTTGTTGTCGAATACAGCTTTTAGGACCGTGCGAAGTAGGACCGTTGATATTTTTAAAACTATTGGGCATCCGATACATCTATATTTAAAAAATATCATTATCGGCCTTGGGTATATCGAAAAGGTTATCGGTATATAGACGGACAAAATATCGATATACGAATAAAAAAAGAATATCGGCTGCACATTGTAAATAACTGCCGGTTTTAGAGCTGTATGTTTCAGTATTGATTTACTGTTACATAATCTGTACATCAACAAGCTAGCAGCCTGCTTATTCCCCTTAGATCAAGAACTGAAAAAAAAACAATGCACGTTCACGCTTGGCGGTCACCACTTTGATCACAATGGTAACTGCATAGAAGTGGCACAATAAAACGTGTCCGGTGGATACACCATTCGGTTCCACCACATATCGGATTTGTTCGAAACACTTCGTGTCGACTTCCCCGTTTTTTCATTGCTGCGAACACTAGCGACCTAGCAGCTGTAGCGTCCAAATTACGTGGTGAAGTTAAACGTTACAGTTTCCGTTGGTAGCACCGAACGCCGATGACATCAGCATTTCCCTTCAAACGACTCTCGCAGTCATTTCCTAATTCGGAAACCTCTGAAGAATACTCTTTTGGATTCATTAAGGGAACGAATATGATTTCGTCTGTAATCAAAAGATCACCACTCTTTTCATTTAGATTTTTAATCATCAATTTTCGGCAACTATTTTTGAAGAGTGCCAATGTGAAGAAATAGCACGCTAGTTGCTTTAAAAATTATTTTTTTTAGCGTAACTGGTGTACTGTTTCTTCACATCGTAAATTTTGTTATTCCATTCACATCACCACCCACCAGTGCAATCGGACTTCTTCTTTGTGCCACTTATGATTGCTTCAGAGAGTCAAAGAGAAAGCCTGGACGTGATGAGAGCTCAGAAAGTAGGTAGTGAAATTAAAATTATGTTCTACTTCAATTTCAAAAGAACAATTTCCAATGTTGCCGAAAATTGCGAAAAGATGTAATGTAAAATAAAAATACCGACATTCGATAGTGACAATTCGGTATCGATGTATCGGGGAAAAATACCGCTAATATAATTATATATCGATATTTTATCAACAGCCCTAGTGGGAAGTATACATCCCATCAAATATACATCCAATCAAATAACATTGTTTTGAAGGTTCTCGGGAAGTATGATTACCACCAAATAATTTCTCAAAGAGGCTTGGGAAGCATACTTCCCATCAACTTTGTGGATTTAGAAAGCTTTTGGAAATATGTCTTTCCATCTGTGGATGTGCCTGACTTCATGTGATGATAGTACACAGTGCCAAGTGTAGAAAAACTCCTAAAACAATTGTAAGTGGGCTGTTTATGATTTTATGTTGGTAACGCCACGTAGCGCTCTGTATGAAAATCACTGACTGTGCTGTGTGCAGTTTGTGGCTGGTTGGCATTGTTGGAATATTCGCTACTGTAGTGTTGGGCAGTTGGATGTGAACAGCGCGTAGCGTTGCGCATTTGAGGTGAGCCGCCAATAGTGGTGGATGTGGAGAGAGAGAAGCCAGAATTTTGAGAGGTTGCTATAAGCGGACGATCTGGACGTGTGTCCGCCAGAAAAAGGAAATTTGTTAAGATGGATGTCATGAATTGGTGTATATATATATATATATATATATATATATATATATATATATATATATATATATATATATATATATATATGATGAATTTTTAGACAACATAATTGTGTGGACATAACAGCGATTAATTTACTTATAATCAATTATTCAAAATGACAGTCACAATCGCATTATTTATTTTGCCGCCAACCGGTTTCAACCCGCGATGGGGTCATCTTCAGGGCAATTTACACCATTTGGTCACTCGCTGGAATCGTCACCCTGCCTGTGCACGGTTGGCAGCTACCAAATGGTGTAAATTGCCCTGAAGATGACCCCATCGCGGACTGAAACCGGTTGGCGGCAAAATAAATAATGCGATTGTGACTGTCATTTTGAATGATTGATTATATATATGATAAATTTTGAACATTATTAAGGTAAATACATCGTTTGTTCTCTATCAAAATCTTTCATTTGCTAACTATGCCTATCAGTAGTTAGTGCCTTCAATAGTTAGAATCTTTTATTTAGCTGGCAGTATTGGCGCTCGCTGTATTGCAGTAGTTCCAGTTAAAACCTTTCTCTGTTGTTGCTTTGCAAATAACAAATGAGTAATCATAGGTTGTACATTTGTAGAATAGGGGTTTTAATTCTAATTTTCAAGACTCCAGTTTCGAAAAAAAAAAATCTCGATTTTTCAGTTTAGAAGTATTAGGTTCGTAAAAACAAAACGACTGTTTAGAAAAGAACCTGCAACTTCACTGACAGTACCAGTGGTCTGTTTCACACATTAGGCCCTTGATGATGCCTGAGGGTTCATAAACCACCTTCAAGTCGTCCCTCTACCGTTCCATTCTCAAACGGCACGCGGGAAAAACGAGCACTTAAATTTTTCTGAGCGAGCCCTGATTTCTCTTATTTAATCGTGATGATCATTTCTCCCTATGTAGGTGGGTGGCAACAGAATTTTTTCGCAATCGGAGGAGAAAACTGGTGATTGAAATTTCATGAGAAGATCCCGTCGCAACGAAAGACGCCTTTGTTTTAATGATTGCCACTCCAATTCACTATCATGTCTGTGACACCATCTCCCCTATTTCGCGATAATACAAAACGAGCTGCCCTTCTTTCTACTTTTTCGATGTCATCCGTCAGTCCCACCTGATGCGGATCCCACACCGCACAGCAGTACGCCAGAATAGCGCGGACAAGCGTAGTGTAAGCAGTCTCTTTAGTAGGCCTGTTGCACCTTCCAAGTATTCTGCAAATGAATCGCAGTCTTTGGTTTGTTCTACCCACATTATTATCTATGTGATCGTTCCAATTTAGGTTATTTGTAATTGTAATCCCTAAGAATTTAGTTGAATTTACAGCCTTCAGATTTGAGTGACTTATCGCGTAATCGAAATTTAGCTGATTTCTTTTAGTACTCATGTGAGTGACTTCACACTTTTCTTTATTCAGGGACGATTTCCACTTTTCGCATCAGGGGATTGGCATAAGCCAAATTATGAAATGCCACTTCTGCCATGTCCGGATGGGTTCTACGCGAGAGCAGTGGTGAGTTTTGATACACGGTCATTCGAAGGGCGGAAAGAGCTCCACCGAAACGAAGGAGAGGTGCCCACACGCCTGCAGCAAAGCTGTTGAGCAAGCTCTGTGGCGCAGTGCCGACTAACCAGCCCGTCGGTATTTTCCACACATCATCTCCAGCACTGCGAGTGCTTGGCGTAAACATTGCGCCACCACGCAGCGTGTTCCAAGGGGTGGGCGGGATTCAGGATGTCAAGAAGAAGGATGTGCAGCGAGCACCCACAAAAAGCTCGGCTAAATATTGAAACAGGTTTCGTTAAAGCACAATACAACTTGGAAATTGATCAGGAACGGTTGCACAGCAAACGGAGGGGGTAAGTTCAAGTACGGGAAGGGGGGGGGGGGGGGGAGAGGGAACAAATTTCAGTTTCTGAAGATAAGTTCGCAAACATACACTACTGGCCATTACAATTGCTACACCACGAAGATGACGTGCTACAGACGCGAAATTTAACTGACAGGAAGAAGATGCTGTGATATGCAAATGATTAGCTTTTCAGAGCATTCACACAAGGTTGGCACCGGTGGCGAACCTACAACGTGCTGAGATGAAGAAAGTTTCCACCCGATTTCTCATACACAAACAGCAGTTGACCGGCGTTGCCTGGTGAAACGTTGTTGTGATGCCTCGCGAAAGGAGGAGAAATGCGTACCATCACGTTTCCGACTTTGATTAAGGTCGGAATGTAGCCTATCGCGATTGCGGTTTATCGTATCGTGACATTGCTGCTTGCGTTGGTCGAGATCCAGTGACTGTTAGCAGAATATGAAATCGGTGGGTTCAGGAGGGTAATACGGAACGCCGTACTGGATACCAAAGGCCTCGGATCACTAGCAGTCGAGATGACAGGCATCTTATCCGCATGGCTGTAACGGATCGTGCAGCCACGTCTCGATCCCTGAATCAACAGATGGGGACGTTTGCAAGACAACAACCATCCGCACGAACAGTTCGACGACGTTTGCAGCAGCATGGACTATCAGCTCGGAGACCACGGATGCGGTTACCCTTGAGCTGCATCACAGACAGGAGCGCCTGCGATGGTGTACTCAACGACGAACCTGGGTGCACGAATGGCAAAACGTCATTTTTTCGGATGAGTCCAGGTTATTTTTACAGCATCATGATGGTCGCATCCGTGTTTGGCGACATCGCGGTGAACGCACATTGGAAGCGTGTATTCGTCATTGCCATACTGGCGTATCACCCGGCGTGATGGTATGGGGTGCCATTACTTACACGTCTCGGTCACCTCTTGTTCGCATTGACGGCACTTTGAACAGTAGACGAAACATTTCAGATGTGTTACGACCCGTGGCTGTAACCTTCATTTGATCCTTGCGAAACCCTACAATCCATCAGGATAATGCACGACCGCATGTTGCAGGTCCTGTACGGGCCTTTCTGGATACAGAAAATGTTCGACTGCTGCCCTGGCCAGCACGTTCTCCAGATCTCTCACCAATTGAAAACGTCTGGTCAATGGTGGTTGAGCAACTGGCTCGTCACAATACGCCAGTCACTACTCTTGATGAACTGTGGTATCGTGTTGAAGTTGCATGGGCAGCTGTACCTGTACACGCCATCCAAGCTCTGTTGTGACTCAATGCCCAGGCGTATCGAGGCCGTTATCACGGCCAGAGGTGATTGTTCTGGGTACAGATTTCTCAGGATCTATGCACCCAAATTTCGTGAAAATATAATCATATGTCTGTTCTAGTATAATATATTTGTCCAATGTATACCCGTTTATCATCTGCATTTCTTCTTGGTGTAGCAATTTTAATGGCCAGCAGTGTACAATTCTCATTACACGTACCAAGCGAGGTGGCGCAATGGTTAGCACACTGGACTCGCATTCGGGAGGACGACAGTTTGAACCGCGTCCGGTCATCCTGATTTAGATTTGCCGTGATTTCCCTAAATCGCTTCAGGCAAATGGCGGGATAGTTTCTTTGAAAGAGCACGGGCTACTTCCTTCTCCAACCTTCTCTTACCCGATTGGATTGGACGGATGACCTCGCTGCTTGCTTGGTCCTCTTCACCCCCCCCCCTCCCTAACCCCCCACAAACCACAATACGCGCTGTGTCCTGTAAGTCGTGAGTAAACAAGAACGCTCTTCTAACCGCTTTTGGTACTGAGAGCGTAAGACACTGTTCACGGACGTATTACTACACTCCTGAAAATTGAAGTAAGAACACCGTGAATTCATTGTCCCAGGAAGGGGAAACTTTATTGACACATTCCTGGGGTCAGATACATCACATGATCACACTGACAGAACCACAGGCACATAGACACAGGCAACGGAGCATGCACAATGTCGGCACTAGTAAAGTGTATATCCACCTTTCGCAGCAATGCAGGCTGCTATTCTCCCATGGAGACGATCGTAGAGATGCTGGATGTAGTCCTGTGGAACGGCTTGCCATGCCATTTCCACCTGGCGCCTCAGTTGGACCAGCGTTCGTGCTGGACGTGCAGACCGCGTGAGACGACGCTTCATCCAGTCCCAAACATGCTCAATGGGGGACAGATCCGGAGATCTTGCTGGCCAGGGTAGTTGACTTACACCTTCTAGAGCACGTTGGGATACATGCGGACGTGCATTGTCCTGTTGGAACAGCAAGTTCCCTTGCCAGTCTAGGAATGGTAGAACGATGGGTTCGATGACGGTTTGGATGTACCGTGCACTATTCAGTGTTCCCTCGACGATCACCAGTGGTGCACGGCCAGTGTAGCAGATCGCTCCCCACACCATGATGCCGGGTGTTGGCCCTGCGTGCCTCGGTCGTATGCAGTCCTGATTGTGGCGCTCACCTGCACGGCGCCAAACACGCATACGACCATCATTGGCACCAAGGCAGAAGCGACTCTCATCGCTGAAGACGACACGTCTCCATTCGTCCCTCCATTCACGCCTGTCGCGACACCACTGGAGGCGGGCTGCACGATGTTGGGGCGTGAGCGGAAGACGGCCTAACGGTGTGCGGGACCGTAGCCCAGCTTCATGGAGACGGTTGCGAATGGTCCTCGCCGATACCCCAGGAGCAACAGTGTCCCTAATTTGCTGGGAAGTGGCGGTGCGGTCCCCTACGGCACTGCGTAGGATCCTACGGTCTTGGCGTGCATCCGTGCGTCGCTGCGGTCCGGTCCCAGGTCGACGGGCACGTGCACCTTCCGCCGACCACTGGCGACAACATCGATGTACTGTGGAGACCTCACGCCCCACGTGTTGAGCAATTCGGCGGTACGTCCACCCGGCCTCCCGCATGCCCACTATACGCCCTCGCTCAAAGTCCGTCAACTGCACATACGCTTCACGTCCACGCTGTCGCGGCATGCTACCAGTGTTAAAGACTGCGATGGAGCTCCGTATGCCACGGCAAACTGGCTGACACTGACGGCGGCGGTGCACAAATGCTGCGCAGCTAGCGCCATTCGACGGCCAACACCGCGGTTCCTGGTGTGTCCGCTGTGCCGTGCGTGTGATCATTGCTTGTACAGCCCTCTCGCAGTGTCCGGAGCAAGTATGGTGGGTCTGACACACCGGTGTCAATGTGTTCTTTTTTCCATTTCCAGGAGTGTATTAGCAGCATCGTCAGATAGGGTAGCTTCGCAAAATCTTTCCTAGAGGAGAAAACTTCGTGCTGGTGCACGGCTTCATTTTCTCTCTTAATTCCACCCTCGACAACTTTTATCAGCTATTCGTGAGATAACTGCGAATTTGTTATCACAAGTCAGTACTTCATTCTGAAACTACATACTCGCACATAATCTGCAAAACACTGAAAATTGTAGAAATAACATCATGTAACACGATGTTCAGTTTATCTTTATTGTGCTACCGGTTTCAGTCAAAAACCATTTACCGCCACCTATTGTACAGACCACATGGACACAGGGAAATTTCGGTCGCAAAGAATCTCTGAAAACTAAAATAAAAGTACAAGTAATACTTACAGTTATTTGCCATTGCAAACGTCAGGTGCGTTTTCTCTGCTGTTTCCTAATATATTCGCAATTTCTTTTTTGCAATGTGCAGCTGGAGTCTGACAAAACATTTACTGCCCGTCGAGTCTTTCATGCGACATCCATTGTCGATCGAAAGCAACGGTTTGTTTCCCATTACAAACATATAATTTTTAACGCTGAATTTCCCATGCCTGTTCGATAGAGCTGTCTCAGATTAGAGCAGCCCGATATTTGTTTTATTGATATGTATTAACAAAGACAGCACAGCACTGCCCTGCCCCCCCCCCCTCTCCCCGTCCCCACTGTTGCTACCGGCCTTCAGTTCAGTCGCTGCTGGGGGGACTGGTTATTCTTCGTGTTTTACTGTCCGTCTTAATACATATCGATAGGACGAGTATCGGGCTAGACTAATTTGGGACCGCTCTATCAATTAAAAAAAGACAACAAACTCCATTGGAACAGGCCTTGAAGTCCCAACAATACCCACCGGCCGCCGTGTCATCCTCAGCCCCTAGGCGTCACCGGATGCGGATACGGAGGGGCATGTGGTCAGCACACCACTCTTCCGGCCGTTGTCACTTTTCGTGACTTGTCAATCTCTAGCTCCTCAAATGGCCGCTCTATCAACTGGACACGTAAAATTTCGCTTTAAAAATAATATTGTTTGCAACGGGAAACACATCGACGCTTTCCGTCGACAATGGGTGACGCATGAAAGACGTTGTTAGTTTTTGTGTTGGTTGACTCCAGCCACGAGTTACAGAAAATTCAGAGTAAATGCTCCTGATGACTCTTAGGAGGGACACCAGGTATATATTTATAAAAAAAATGTTTAGTCACGCAGAGACAGATGCATTAAGTGTCAATTACGAACAACTAGAGGGCCTATATAGACTCTCTACAGACATACAAGGAAGGCTTTCACGACTGGATGTTTCAGCTGCCGAGAATTCTTCCAGGTTGTATGGTCGTGGTCCATGCAACTCCTTTATCCCTGACGTTTCATCCAAAGCTACGTTGGACATCTTCGGAGGTGCTCCTGGTTGTACTGAGTCTTGCCGACGTCGAAGAACGGCCCAAATACCGTGGAAAGTGGTCGTTGTCTGGATTTCACGTGATAGCAGAGATAAACCTTGTCAAGGATAAAATATAACTATCGATCATAGTACGTCAACGATAAAAACTTCTCAACGATTCTGTATCGTCACTGTCCATGTATCGCTAAGTTTCATGGCTTCCTCTTTTCTGTTAAAATTATTCCCATGTATATATATTTCGATGGCTTCTCTATATAGCCGTGGATAATAGTTTCTCACATTACATAAAACTTTAGTTTCCGAAAATTTCATTAAGTGATCACCCGACTGAAGAGCATGTTCCGCCACGGCTGATTTGTCTGTTTTCCCTAATCGGCAAAGACTTTTATATTCCTTCAACTGTGTATTCACACTTCTCTTTGTAATGTAGACCCAACCACATGTACACGGAATCTTGTATACACCACTTGCAGACAGAGGGGGATCCAGACCACGCCCACTTTCCACGGTATTTAGACCGTACTTTGACGTCCGGCTCGTCAGTCGGCAAGACTTAGCACAACCAAGAGCACCTCGGAAGATGTCCATCGTAGCTTTGGACGATACGTGAGGGATAGAAGAGTTCCATGGACCACGGCCATACAACCCGGAAGAATTCTCTACAGACAACCATGCAGATAACTATCCAAAGAATATGTAAAATAAATCATTAAATGCCTTCATGACTAGTTCTGTCTTTGTAACAATTTAACACGAAAATTTTCAATACATTTTTTGTTTTCGCAGTTCGATCTGTTCATTCAAGATGGAATTTGGATCTTAAAGACATTACAAAAGATTTATCTCATCATTGAGATCCATACCTTTCTCTGCTTTATGTAAAATAGTAATAGTATTTTCAATTTTATCTACCACACGCCATTCACTTTTAAATAGGTAAGAAGAACTAATGGAGAGCTTTTGTCGATGTTATAGCGTTCTTCGTACAGTATCCATTTTCTTCTACTAGTGTCTCCAATGTAATATTTATCGCAATCAGTGCACTGCACTTATATGTTTGGCTGCTTGTAATTAAACTTCCACTACTTTGGCCAGTGTAGACGGAAAACTATTCGCCATTTGAGTACCCAACGTTATAGTAATGATTTTCAGATTGTGCACAGCAGGACTTGTGTTATAGAGTTGAGAGTCATGACTTGCCGTCAGACGCCGGTACTGTCAGAGCAACGTAGGGCTGAAACACAAGCATCAATGTGCATCACAGTTGTAGACAGTCAACATGCATCTGGATCACCTGTGCAGGGCTTTACTCGTACAGTTATTTTATCAAAACAGCAGCACCAGTGCTGCTCTCCGCGAGTGTGGACGCATTAAAGGTATACGGGGAGGTCCTCTTCCCGCACCTTGGCTGTAGAACACGATTGATAACTTCACATTAACTGGTGATTTGGGAATCGCTCCTGGCAGAGGCCGACGGCCAGTTGCGCCACAAATTGTAGAAGAAGTTACTGTTGCCACGGCTGAGACTTTTGGACGGAATGTGTGATCTTCAAGTGCTGCACAAGATGTCACGGCAGCTGAATATTCCATGGTCCACCATTCGAAAAATTGTGAAATGGTATCTGTACAAACTTCACATTAGTCACCAGTTTTTGCCACATGGCTCAGACATTCGACTGGACTTTGGTCTCACATTTGTTGCAAAGGGTCTAAGTTGACGACATGTGACCTTGGAACATTTTGTGGAGTGATGAAGCATACTTTATGCTCACTGGGGCAGTGGACATACAATTGTCGCATTTGTAGATCGTCACCTCCAACGAACATTTATGATGTTCCCATGCACAGTGAACATGTGTGTAGTGGCACCACTGTTGTAGGTAGGAAAAAGTTAGATTTGGTGCAATATTTCTGAACGCACAAGTTACAGCCAGGCATGGGCCTGTTGACAGTAAGTTACGCTGGCCAGCGGTTGCGAAGTAGAATGGAGGCCACAGGTCTGCAGAACTGCTGAAAAGAGTAAACGCAGCAGTTTGCCCGGCGCAAGTTAGAGGCAGAAGGGGCGCACTTGCCCAACCGAGGTGTTAGGAGTACATGACTCAGAGCAGAGGGTTAGCAAAACAAAGGTGCACAGTCACGTATAAATAGGTGCCGGTTTTCTAAAGAAGGGGATTAAAGTGTGGCAGCTGTCCTGGATGGCAGGGCGTGTCACACCACTGGCCACACGCAGCACCAGATGGGGCGCCAGTGATCAGGTCCACAGCAGGTCGCTGGGTCGACCCTCTGAGGCCAACGCAGGTCCGTAGCCAGCCAGCGGTGCGCCACTCGACAGCTCGCTTCTGCGGGCAGTCTTGTTGGCTCCCAACACACACCAGAGGCATCCCGAGGCGAGGGCCACAAATTTGGCTGTCGGATCGCAGGCGCTTGTTGTCGCCCGCAATCTCAACCACGACGGCGAACAAGCACACTGCTGGCCGCCCTGTGGCTCCCAGCAAGGGGCACTGAGACAATGGGGATGAAGGCTGCTGAGTCAGCTGTCGGCGCATCCTGATGTCGTCAAAACACCGCGGCTGTACATGACCAGCACATAGCAGTATGTTGCAAGGGTCACTGAGGTAGCCCTTCTGCGCCAAGCTGTTTTGCAGACAGCAAAGTGGCGTCCTCAGCATTGCGGGGCCCTGTGACGCAGACAGAGAGGAATGCGGCACTATAGCTGGGAATAATAAAAAACTTGAAGATCACAGCCGAGTTTTAATACGGCGCATCCTGAGAGTTTCCATCCATCTCCCACATTCCTCCACTGCACGCCAACGTCTATATTTGGCAGTGACAGCTACATGTGCCACTCTACAGGAGAGTGGTGCTTTGGTGTTCTACCTCACATTGCTCGTTAGATAACTCGATATTCTGCAACACATTTGGAGAAAATCGAATCATTAGTCAATCGTTCCAAACTGGGTGGCCATCGAGATCACCAGATTTGAACCTGGGTGAATTTTGGCTGTGGGGTTACCTAAAGGACAGAGTTTATAAACGGCGCGCCAACACGCGCTGGTGGCTCAAGAAGAGCACAGCGAGGGAGGCAGCCAAGATTCTGAGATGTCTCGGGCACCATAAGAGCAATCACTAGTGCATTTCCAGACTGTCATGGATGCAGATGGATGTCATATTGACCAACTTTAGTAACCTGGAATGTACACATGGCATGCAATTAAAAAGTGTTACCCCCTCATGTGGAGATTAAAATGTTTGTCTTTAAATGATTCATTCGTTATTTCTCTACTGCATGGCTTTACAAATGTTGGCGGCCACTGTGGTCGAGCGGTTCTAGGCACTTCAGTCCGGAACTGCACTGCTGATACAGTTGCAGGTTCGAATCCTGCCTCGGACATGGATGTGTGTGATGTCCTTAGGTTAGTTAAGATTAAGTAGTTCTAAGTCTAGGGGACTGATGACCTCAAATGTTAAGTCCCATAGTGCTTAGAGCCATTTGAACCATACGACTGTTTCCACAAAGTTTTATGGTCCTACAATCATTCGTTTGTCATGGGGGCCATCCCAAGTAGCGGAACTTTAGTTAGAACCACCCTGTAGATGATTAGATTGCAACTGTCTGTGACAGCTAAACTGGCCAACAGAATGTATTAGTGTTGTTCGTTTTTAGTGGTGTTACTGGGCATCGTAGGGTACAAAAGGGGCGTGAACAATGTCGGATGTTGGGTGATCACTGTGAAGCACATGAAGATGCTATGTACTCATGTGAGACAGCGTTATCATCATTTGACAAAGTTTGAAAGGGGACTCATTGTGGATCTCCACTACACCAGCTGGTCGAATCGTGCAATATCTAGATTTGTGGGGCATTTAGATGTTCCAGTAGCCCAATGCTAGACTTGATAGGAGTGTAAGGGCAGATACACTCGTCGTCAAGGTTCCAGTCAACCACATCTAATCACCTTAAGGGAGGCACATTGTAATGACTTCACATGTGCGCCTCCTTTAGAGAACAAGTAAGAAATCACTGCAATATTCTTTGTCACTTTGTCATCATGCACCTTTGTTTGGAAACAACAAATTTATCGTCCCGCGCGTTGGAGTGGCGACTTGTCTGGGAACTGTTGACTGTTGGTGAAAGGGATCGCGCTCAGCGAAAAATCACGATTCTGCACAACCAAAGATGTCCCCATTGGCGGGTACAGCAGCGATCTTCGAAGAGCGTCCCATTCCTCCAAAGTTTTGGAGAGGCACAGCGGTGTTATTCCTGGTGTGTTGGTGTAGGGACCCAACTTTTACGACTTCCAGTCGTCGCTGTTACTGAATAAGGGAACTCTGAGTAGGACTGTTGATGTCGTGTGACTAAGGCCTCCCGTTGGGTAGACCGTTCGCCAGGTGCAAGTCTTTCGATTTGACGCCACTTCGGCGACTTGCGCGTCGTGGGGATGAAATGATGATGATTTGGACAACACAACACCCAGTCCCTGAGCGGAAAAAATCTCCGACCCGGCCAGGAATGGAACGCAGGCCCTTTAGGATTGACATTCTGTCGAGCTGAAGGCTCAGCTACGGGGAGCAGACAGGACTCTTAATAAAATATCGATATTTTTACCGAAATTATCTGTACGTATTGGTGTTACGTATTCGCCGATATATCGATTCAGAAATGGCAATATCGAGTGCCGATATTTTTATTTTACTTTTTTTTCAATTTTCAGTAAATTGAGGTTGAAGTAGAACATAATTTTATTTTCACTGCGTCAAAAAGTCCTAGTACTTTTTGACCTTTCATCCTGTTCAGTATTTCTCTTTGACTGTTTGAAGCAATTATATGATACACGGAGAAGAAGTCCGATTGCCCTGGGGGATGGCGGTGTCAATGGAATATCAAGATTTCCAATTTGAAGAAGTAGAACGCCATTAGCGTTAATAAACAATTTTTAGCGCAATTAGTGTACTATTTCTTCTCATTGGCATTCTTCAAAAACAGTTGATGAAAATGATGAATAAAAATCTGAATAACAAGACTGGTCTTTGCAGTGTGCGGAGACGTGTGAGGCGAAGTGCTGACGTAATCGGCGCTCGCCTCTACCAGCAGAAACTACTACGTTTAGCTTCATCACGCAATTTTGACACTACAACTGGTAGGCCGCCGGTGTTTGCAGAAATGAAATAACTGGGAAGTCAGCATGAAGTGTTCCAGACAAATTTTATATGTGACGAAACCGAACAACAGACCCATCGGACACCTTTTATTGTGAAACTTGCAGTTACCATTGTTAGTAGAGTGCTTATCGCCAGGCGTGAATGTGCATCGTTTTCCTTTCGATTCTTCTTCTGAGAGGGATAGACAGGCTGCTAGTTTCTTGACGTACAGAATATCTAATAATAAATCAATACTAAATATACAGCTCTAAAACTGGCGGTATGTTTACAACGTGCAGCCGATATTTTCATAGGACGGTACATCGATAATATCTTCCGGCGACATATCGATATTTTTTCCATATACCGTGAGCCGATAATGATATTTTTTAGAAATATCGATATATCGCATTCCCGATATTTTAAAAATATATCAACAATCCTACTCTGAAGGCATAAGGGTACGTTTCGGACAATCTGCGTCCTCTTGTGTTACCCCTCATGCGGCAGTATCGTCGTGCCATTTTCCAATAATACAATGCCACCCATGTCTCTATGGACTGCCTGCACATTGATGGAGTAGTGCCGTGGTCAGCAAGATCCACAGACCTGTCCCCGATAAGTGTGGGAGCATCTCGTACGACAACTCCGTCCCATTGTAAGTAGACAGGACATCAAGGACCAGCAAGTCCCAGCTTGCCTCAGGAGACGGCAGCCTACAGCTACTTTATGATACACTTCCCAATCGAATTAGAGGATGCATCGTGACCGGGGGGGGGGGGGGGGGGAGAGGTCTACTTCATACTGTTCAAATGGTTCAAATGGCTCTGAGCACTATGGGACTCAACTGCTGAGGTCATTAGTCCCCTAGAACTTAGAACTAGTTAAACCTAACTAACCTAAGGACATCACAAACATCCATGCCCGAGGCAGGATTCGAACCTGCGACCGTAGCGGTCTTGCGGTTCCAGACTGCAGCGCCTTTAACCGCACGGCCACTTCGGCCGGCTCTACTTCATACTGTTAAGTAGGCTCATACTGCCAAGCCGTTTGTAAATTTGACTCGATTTTGTAATCACCGAAATAACATTACTTATCCCGTCAACCGAGCAATTTCTTTTTGTTTCATCCTCCCTTTGCAGGTGGCTCACTTTTTTTGTCAGGCACTGTACTTACATCTGAGAGCAAATGAAACAATCTGCTGTGAATCAGTCTGTAACCATGACAAACGGAAGATTTAGTGAAAGATTAGTCATTCTAATTGTTGTTCTGAAAATAACAAGAACTGACTACAGAAATATGAAGCTTTTTTCAGAGGAATTGAAACGACTTCTTGGAAGGAAGGGATAAAAGCAAGTTATTCGGTCCAGATCGTATACCAATTACGTTCCTTTCAGATTATGCTGATGCAGTATCTCCATACTTAACAATCACATACACCCACTCACTCGACAAAAGATCCATACCCAAGAATGGGAAAGTTTGTAAGGTTTTGAGGACGTAACAACAACTGTGTAAGCTGTAAATATTTTTGGTTTAATGTTGCAATCTTATCACAGAAATACATGCATTTATACAGTTTACAATGTGACAATGTTACGACAGTTGTCAAACAAACACATCTCGTCCTCAGAAAGTGAAATAATCCTAAACACAACAATGATAAAACTTAACTAGAAGAATCTTTACAAAATTATTCTTACGACTATGTCATCGTGTTGGCCAGTACTATGATAGATCATCCGATTTCGGTTCAAAGTTCGGTACTATTTAGGGTGACAATCAAGTCTACGGAGGATGGTTGGTTTTGTGACAAGTTGAGCAAAAGATTACCCAAGGTCGCTCGAGTTTACAGTGGACACAAGCTGGTGCACCAACAAGTTTACACCTGTGCTCGCGTTATTTGCCTTAGCTGTGATCAGCTGTCGTCTGCATGGCTGCTTTCGTCTTCTGAAATTCTGGCTGCTTTCGTCCTCTGAAATTCCTATAAAAACTAATTAAGCCTTTGCTGAGTTTTCCAGCAGAAACTCTTCCTATGAAACTTCCTGGCAGATTAAAACTGTGTGCCCGACCGAGACTCGAACTCGGGACCTGTTCGAGTCTCGGTCGGGCACACAGTTTTAATCTGCCAGGAAGTTTCATATCAGCGCACACTCCGCTGCAGAGTGAAAATCTCATTCTGGAAACATCCCCCAGGCTGTGGCTAAGCCATATCTCCGCAATATCCTTTCTTTCAGGAGTGCTAGTTCTGCAAGGTTCGCAGGAGAGCTTCTGTAAAGTTTGGAAGGTAGGAGACGAGGTACTGGCAGAAGTAAAGCTGTGAGTACCGGGCGTGAGTCGTGCTTCGGTAGCTCAGATGGTAGAGCACTTGCCCGCTCTAGGCAAAGGTCCCGAGTTCGAGTCTCGGTCGGGCACACAGTTTTAATCTGCCAGGAAGTTTCATATCAGCGCACACTCCGCTGCAGAGTGAAAATCTCATTCTGGGAACTCTTCCTATGTTTCTCGTTATGCGAGAAAACGTGTACTCATTCCTAGTCTTGGAATATGGCTATATGCAAGCGCATGGCTGGAGCAGTGTGCTTATTAAAATGCCCTCTCAGTCCTAGCAAGAACAATTAAATAACTCGCTGGTTCGTTTCTCCACAGTTGGAGCTCAAAGACGCTACACCTAATATCTAGCTGAATGTCAGCCGCAGTGAATGCAGTGTTCACACAAATTTCTCCTCTGCGTCGTACAGAGCGTTACGTGCCCCGTTCTTCGCTTGACACCAGTTCAGAAAAGTGTCCCCGAAAATTTCGGTCTTGTCTTTCTTGTAGCCGAACTGCCTCCCCACCTCGGTTCTTTCGTTCTCCACGACACGGTTTTTTCGACCAATAGGAGCATTCCTCTTATTTTGTGGAAATATCGCCAGGCCCCTACCATTAAACTGCGTCGAAATCTAGGCACTTCACTCCTTCGTAGTTCGTTTCCGCCAATCAGACGTTTTGTGTTCATTTTCTCACGCACTGTTACAGAGTGGAACGCTAGAGAAATAGTCTGAAGGTGGTTCAAAGAACACCCTGCCAGACACTTAAGTTTCAATTGCAGAACAGGCATGATCAATTGAGATCACAGCCGATCAGGGACGATATGATGATTGGCCAGGCTCTGCCTGCTCAAGGCATAGGCTCTGTCAATGTAGGCTGCGGTTGCATGGAGTACCTCATGTTACTATTACAGAATGTGCTGTTTGATTTGATCTCTTACCAGCCAGCTGATTTAGTTATTCGACTTGCTATGTAGAAAGAATAGTCGTAAAAGCCGGCCGCAATGGCCGAGCGGTTCTAGGCGCTTCAGTCTGGAACCATGCGGCTGCTGCAGACGCAGGTTCGAATCCTGCCTCGGGCATGGATGTGTGTGATGTCCTTAGGTTAGTTGGGTTTAAGTAGATCTAAGTCTAGGGGACTGATGACCTCAGATGTTAAGTCCCAAAGTGCTTAGAGCCAATAGTCGTAAAATTTGTGTTGCGCTCTGCTCATATGGATATCTGATACTTGACGCGTTCTACTGGATCACTCACATGGGAAAGTTGAGGTGAGAAGCTCAAACACAACTCTGTCTGCCCTTTATCCTCGCGGGTCCCGAGTCATTACCCCGGTTGCTCAGTCTTCCTGTTATACACTGGTGTGCCAAACTTAAGGACGAAAGTAACTTACGCATAATATATCAGTGCCATGTTTGCACCATACATAGTAAGAAAGAAATACGTTATAAGTTAAATCGCGGCGACATCAGTGTACTTATTATCTTTGAATAAAAGAGTCATTCCTGCTCGTCTCATTGCGTGTTTCTTACCGCTGCGTTTTTTACCACACTATAGCTGTTCTTTCTATGTATGGTACAACGTTCATCGAGTTATATTGCTTGGGAGTGACACATCACGGGAAATTTACTTTCGTCCTTTAGTATTGCACACTGTTGTAACTTCATCGTAATTATCGATTTTACTTGTTTTCCATGTTTCCTTTCCCATTATTCACTTCTTTCTCCGCGCCCCATTGGCCCTCTGACCTCAGGGGTTCTGGGGCATTGCCCCTGTTGCCCCAGTCTAATCTTTCCTTGCTGTTATCGCTAGATGCTTCCCTTCGTTAAAGGGTGGCTGTTTTTCGCATGTCCTCTAAGAGTAAACAAGAGACGCGGCGCGTCGCAGTTCTCAACAATACAGAGGTCTCAGCAGCGGACAACGCCGTCGCTGAGCAACAGTTCGGGACGAGGCGACTGACGAGCAACGCGAAAGAGCACGTAGCAACCAAGCTCAAGAGGAATTTGGGATACTAACTGGTGGCTCTGATTGATGACCCAGTGGTATTGGCAGCTATGAAGTCGCTTCCTGGTGCGTATTTTGAATTTAATTTTTTATGGCGTTATTGGTTACCACATTCTTCTCATTGGATCCGAGAGAACTTCTATAAACATCTCTGGTGTGTATGAGAAGCATAATACTATCTCTTCTGTTGTGGCGAGAACTCTAACTCTCGTCTACTTATAAGCCTTTGTTCTTCACGGTAAATAAGATTTTGTTCTAATTCATGCTCTGTATCTTGGTCTTCGCTATGGCTGCAGAGCTGTTTTTACAATACTCGATTCGTTTTCCTTTCGTTAAATAGCTTCAGTTTTTCTTGTGATAACTATTCCGATTTCCTGTTGGTATAAACATGTATACACAACTGCGTACCGCAGCCTACATTTGAGCTCAGTATACTTTGCCATCCATAGTTTGATTTCTTTATAATGAATATGTTCTTTTTGTATAAATTCGCGCTGTGTATCGTAGTTCCTTTACAGCTGTATAGTTTTTCTCGATGCTGACTGAGTTTCTTTCCGATAAATGTCTCTCTTATTAATATGTGATTGAGAGGGTATTAATTGTAACTGGGAATATTTATTTTCTCTGTGCAGCAAATGTAATCGAAACCAAATATTTTATTTATACTCAAAATATGGGAAATAATATGATGTTATACTCGTTATATGGTTTATGCCGCCTGGCGCATAGTTACTACGTCACTGATTAAAGTCAACAGCTAGTATGGCAATGCCACTTCACGAAGCAAAGACAGTAGTCAGAAGATGCGCCACCTAAAAGCACCTGAGTTCAGCCAATCCGTGGCGCCAAAAATACAGGCGCAAATCTACTGCACCTTTCTGCAGAAGCACAACATAAAATTTCTCCGGCACATCTATGTGTACGTCTATATGATTACTCTGTAATTCAAACTCTCATGTTTGGCAGACAGTTCATAGAACCACTTGCAGACCATTTCTTGACGGTTCCTGTCTCGAAGAGGATGTGGAAAAAATCAACAACTAAATCTTTCTGTGTGTGCTCTGATTTTTCTTACGTTATAACGATGGCCATTTCTCCCTATGTAGCTAGGAGTCAACAAAATGTTTCGGCGTTCAGAGGAGAAACTTGGTGATTGTAATTTCATGAAGTGATCTCGCCTCAACGAAAAACATCTTTGTTTTAATGACTGCCACCCATACTCGCTTCTCATATCCGTGACACTACTTCTCCTGTTTCAAGATAATACAAATCGAGATGTCCTTCTTTGCACCTTTTCGTCTTCGGTTCGCCTTCCCTGCAACATTCACTATGTGAAGCTTCCAATTTAAGTTTCCGTAATTGTAATTCCTAGGTACTTAGACGAATCGACAGCTATTAAGTTTTTGTGATTTGTCGTGCATCCGTAGTTTAAGGGAATATTTAAGTATTTATAAGGAGGATCTCACTTATTTGGTTCGAATCCTGCCTCGGGCATCGATGTGTGTGATGTCCTTAGGTTTAAGTAGTTCTAAGTCTAGGGGACTGATGACCTTAGATGTTAAGTCCCACAGTCCTTAGAGCCATTTGTAAAGAACAGCATATGGCCTATAACGCTTCCTTGAATGGCATTTTCACTCTGCGGAGAGAGCGCTGATATGAAGCTTCCTGGCAGTTCCCGAGTTCGAGTCTCGAACCGCCACGCAGTTTTAATGTGCCAGGAAGTTGTAATATTCGACATATTTATTCTACATGTTTACATAGTGTACATATTTCCAGCTCTCTGCCACTAGAGAGTGCTGAATCGTAGCGCGTGACAAGGCGGTGTGTAACGTAATTATGTCGGTGCGTGAGAGACAGCTTGTTGTAATCAAGTTTCGAATTCGAACAGTTCGTCCACACATGTAGCATGACAATGTTAGACCACACACGAGCGCCGCTACATCTGCAGAAGTCCGACGCCTTCGGTGCGCTGTTATAGATCATCCTCCATACATTTCCGATTTGGCCCCATCCGATTTTCATCTGTTTGTAAAACTTAAAGAACACCGTCGAGGATTTCACTTTGATAGTGATTACACGGTCGAAGCAAATATCAACAAACTGGTTCCTTGTTGGGAGAAATATGTTTGTTGCCAGGGTGAGTTGAGAAATAAATATGTAGACATGAAGAAAAAAGATGTAGAAGTGAATAACGTTCGTTCTGTTTACAAAGCTTTAAATGTGTTCACATAAAACTCTAGAGGCATTACTTTTCAGTTGCAAATTCTTTCAATTGGACGCCATTCCGGTGATTTGAGCGCCCTTAAGCTACACATAATCCTACCGGCGAAAGGGGATCTACAGATTAGTTGTGGAACCAGAACTATTTTTTCTTGTAGATATATGCAGATATTGGACTCGTATTCGGAAGTATAGCGCTTGATATCTCCATTTGACCGTTCAGAATTAAGAGTTTTCGTGATTTTCCTAAATCGTAATAGGCGAATTCCGGGA
Source organism: Schistocerca serialis cubense (assembly GCF_023864345.2). Classification (NCBI taxonomy): domain Eukaryota; kingdom Metazoa; phylum Arthropoda; class Insecta; order Orthoptera; family Acrididae; genus Schistocerca; species Schistocerca serialis. Next base: position 419,702,546 of record NC_064644.1, read on the forward strand.
TTGTTCCTTTGAAAAGGAAACGCCCGATTTCACTTGTGCTCCATCTCCAATCACCTCGTCGTAGACGGTACGTTAATCTCTTATCTTCCTTCCTTCTTTTGTAATGAATATTTTTTTCTCTGATGATTTTGCTTAGAATTTTGTATTCTGATTTAATACTGTTATTATCGATCTTCCTTGACGCTTGTTCGGCACGTTATTCAGATTTTTTGTAGCCTTGGGTGTGGAGCATTTAATCCACTTACACAGGCTACTTTTTCAAAGTACATAGCCCAGTTCTACGGGAGATATGTTTTTCATTAATATCAGTAATGCTGTATACATCTTTCAAGTCTATATTTCCCAAACATATCTTGAAGTCATTAATTTGTTTTCCACTTCTTACTCCTCTGGTTTAACTAAAAGTATTTGCACTGAGAGCAGTCTGTCAGATCCCTCTCGTATCTTTCTGACTTTCTCCACTGTACATCTGCTTTTTGCCACGTGCTACCTGTTTGCTAGTGTTACTAGCTTCTCTGAAAGAAGTGTGTAGTTGTATTCCTTAGGTTTGCGTGATTCGCAAGTAATGATACGGGCGCGCTCTCCTTACCCCTTTCCCCAAGCAGCTTATATGAAAATAAAGTCCAACAGAGTATAAAGACAGATAAATTGATCAAAGGAACATAGGGAGGTGCTGGTGTATGTTTCACTATTTGCACTTTGAGTGAGGCAGTCAGCTGCTGTAATGAAAAGTCATTTAAGATTCATTTCTGCTCGTAAATTCAATGTAAGCATAAGTAGAGATGTGATCAAAAAATACGTTGAATGAATTTTTTTAGCAGGAACCACTAACGCTAAAACCACATGGTATAATTCCTCCGATAACCAGATATTTGAGACAGGCGGCGTCAAGTTGGAACACGTGCTCACCTGTCAGTCGGAGTCCAGAGACGCTAGGGTGTGGTTGTGTTTACCGTGTCTGTCGCGCATCTTGGATTTCGAACAACGCATGAACATTAAGTTCTGTTTCAAACTACAGACAAGTGGCAAAGAAACTCATTAAGTGTTGAAATTGGTGCACAGCGATAATGCTGTAACTCTGAAGACTCTGAAAAGGAACTAAAAAATGTTGTAATTTAATCTCAAAGATACAAGAAGAAAATTTGTTCGACTGTCATACCAGAGGAATACTCTAAAAAACTTTTTTATCATTGAGAGACAAAGGACTAATTTCGAGATTCTTTTATTACTTCTAGTATTAACTACCTTTTTGTTCTGATGTGCTGGCGTAAAGACGTACTGTATAGTTTCATGTCTATGTATGTGTTAAATGATGAAAAATGTGTTTTATAATTTCTGTCGAGATGAAGCCTAAATCCCATACCAATGGAGTACAAATTATTCTGTTGATTCGAGAAGGCGAATTTTAGATGGAGGCGACGATGTTTACGACGGCGCTGCTCAACAAAAGAGGTACGTGATTGTGTTCACTACTTTCCTTTGGTGGCCGCTAAGATTAATTCCGATGTGTTTTTGCCGAGACATTCAGAACCTGCAATCTTCCTTTTCGTATAAAAATAGGAATCCGATTGAAAAAGAAATATTCTTCAATTTAAATAATTGCAATTCTTTTACCCAGGCCACGGGGAATGATAGAAAGTACGTGCCTCTACCCTGATTGTACGTTCGCAATCTCCGAGTGTGTTACGACGTAATTATTTCCACACAAAAAAAATTAAGATAGATCTTTCTCATCAGATCGCAACCACTCGTACGCGAATGTACGTACCCTCTGAGTGTGTCTAGTCAGTCGTGCGCATTGTTCTAAGGTTTTTCTGTTAATATTCTGTGGATTGCATCTCCGCAATTAATTTTTGTTTATGCCGCAAATCGCACTTCGCGCGAAGTATTTATTACGCAAGTTTCAGGCTCCATTTAATGTCAAAAAAAAAATTCCGAAGTACGGCTGACTAAGCAAACCGCTACAATAATTTCATATCTCTACAACTACAATAACAAAAAACAATAACAAAAAAACAAAAACAATAACAGAGAGAGGGTACGTTACAACTCTTTACAAGTGGTATCAGTGATTTAAAAGCGGAAAAGAGTCGGCAGAAGACGAACAACGTCCATTAACGCCAATGACCGAAGAAAACTTGTAAAAAATGGCAAAAAATTGTTCGTTCAAACGGGCAAATAAATATCTGAGAGCTTACCGAAGAACTTTACATCTCATACCGGATCGTGCAAAGGACTTTAACCGATGATTTGAAAATTATACAAGTGAGTGCAAAATTTGTTCCCATACTTTTGAGTAATGAATAGAAGGAAAATCGTGTGCCAGTTCGCACGGAGTTGAAGGACATTTTCATTCAGATCCGGACTTCATGTCCAAAATTGTAACAGGAGATGAAACTATGGTCTATGGGTATGAGCCTAAAACGAAAATTCGGAGTTCCCAATGGAAAACCAGTGCATTTTCTCCTCCTCGGCGTAGTACGATCAGAGTACGTTCCAAGGGACAACTACGTACAAAGAAAGAAACCAGAAAATGCGCCAATGGCTTTCTTTTTCATCACGACAACGTGCCGTGCCACAACTCGCTTTTGATATGGGAGTTTTTGGCAGGAAAACTGTTACTGTCTATCCGCATCCGTCTTATTCACGAGATGTAGTACCACGCGACTTCTGGCTCTTCCCAAAATTTAATACCTTGCTTAAAGACAAATGTTGTGATACCATTCTTGACGTTGAGAGAGCCACGACAAAGCACCTGAACGCCCTTCCGAAAGTGCTTCCAGTCATGGATTCAACGTTGGGATAAGTCCATTACTAGTTAAGGAGAGTACTTTGAAGGAAATTGAATTAAATTCTATCATTTTTGATCACATCTAATAATTGCAATCAGCCTAGTGGCTAGCTTCTTTTAGTGAAATTTAGATAGACAATTCGAACCAGTACTCCTCATGTCATGACATGGAATAAGGAAGACAGGTTTTTATTGAAATAACAGTATTATTCGTCTGATGCAATTCTCGAGTGGTGTGCCTCTTTGGGCAAAGCAGCCTGTTGTCTCCCTCACACTATGGAGACTACCTTACCACCCTCATGTAGTATATATACAGGGTGTTTCAAAAATGACCGGTACATTTGAAACGGCAATAAAAACTAAACGAGCAGCGATAGAAATACACCGTTTGTTGCAATATGCTTGGAACAACAGTACATTTTCAGGCGGACAAACTTTCGAAATTACAGTAGTTACAATTTTCAACAACAGATGGCGCTGCAAGTGATGTGAAAGATATAGAAGACAACGCAGTCTGTCGGTGCGCCATTCTGTACGTCGTCTTTCTGCTGTAAGCGTGTGCTGTTCACAACGTGCAAGTGTGCTGTAGACAACATGGTTTATTCCTTAGAACAGAGGATTTTTCTGGTGTTGGAATTCCACCGCCTAGAACACAGTGTTGTTGCAACAAGACGAAGTTTTCAACGGAGGTTTAATGTAACCAAAGGACCGAAAAGCGATACAATAAAGGATCTGTTTGAAAAATTTCAACGGACTGGGAACGTGACGGATGAACGTGCTGGAAAGGTAGGGCGACTGCGTACGGCAACCACAGAGAGCAACGCGCAGCTAGTGCAGCAGGTGATCCAACAGCGGCCTCGGGTTTCCGTTCGCCGTATTGCAGCTGCAGTCCAAATGACGCCAACGTACACGTATCGTCTCATGCGCCAGAGTTTACACCTCTATCCATACAAAATTCAAACGCGGCAACCCCTCAGCGCCGCTACCATTGCTGCACGAGAAACATTCGCTAACGATATAGTGCACAGGATTGATGACGGCGACATGCATGTGGGCAGCATTTGGTTTACTGACGAAGCTTATTTTTACCTGGATGGCTTCGTCAATAAACAGAACTGGCGCATATGGGGAACCGAAAAGCCCCATGTTGCAGTCCCATCGTCCCTGCATCCTCAAAAAGTACTGGTCTGGGCCGCCATTTCTTCCAAAGGAATCATTGGCCCATTTTTCAGATCCGAAGCGATTACTGCATCACGCTATCTGGACATTCTTCGTGAAATTGTGGCGGTACAAACTGCCTTAGACGACACTGCGAACACCTCGTGGTTTATGCAAGATGGTGCCCGGCCACATCGCACGGCCGACTTCTTTAATTTCCTGAATGAATATTTCGATGATCGTGTGATTGCTTTGGGCTATCCGAAACATACAGGAGGCGGCGTGGATTGGCCTCCCTATTCGCCAGACATGAACCCCTGTGACTTCTTTCTGTGGGGACACTTGAAGGACCAGGTGTACCGCCAGAATCCAGAAACAATTGAACAGCTGAAGCAGTACATCTCATCTGCATGTGAAGCCATTCCGCCAGACACGTTGTCAAAGGTTTCGGGTAATTTCATTCAAAGACTACGCCATATTATTGCTACGCATGGTGGATATGTGGAAAATATCGTACTATAGAGTTTCCCAGACCGCAGCGCCATCTGTTGTTGAAAATTGTAACTACTGTAATTTCGAAAGTTTGTCTGCCTGAAAATGTACTGTTGTCCCAAGCATATTGCAACAAACGGTGTATTTCTATCGCTGCTCGTTTAGTTTTTATTGCCGTTTCAAATATACCGGTCATTTTTGAAACACCCTGTAGGTAACACAATGGCGAATGGACCCTAGTGAGTTCCTCTCAAACATGCCAGGGGTCCCTCACGCAATAATTTCGGTGGAATGTGCTGTGGGTGACAGCTTTCTGATTGACGATGAGATAATGCCACCACCAGGCATGCCGACGTCAGGAGCGGTTACCTGAACCGTAAGAATCTTCGTGGTTCAGTTAAGAAGTTTCGGAAATGGTTTGAACGGAAAGGGAAGACGTGAAATGTTCCAGTTGTCTCATAGGCTGCGGCGAGACTACAAATCTCACTGACCTCTAATATGTTGGCGTGGATTTTTCTGGGACTCATAAGACAAGTGGAGGGGAATCCAGTGGAAAATTTCCTCTATTCTGATAGGTCAGAAAATAACCACGAGCCGTGGTTGGCTGACGCGGGTTTTTGATGGAATTATTTTCGGTGAGACGCCAGAATTCCGAATTCGAGATCTGTGAGAGGCACTCGCTTTCGTTGGAGGTCCGAGGCTGGCAGGAGAACGGTAAGTGTTCTCGCTGCGGTGTTAAAATGTAGCTGAGACTAGCATCCTGTGCAGTTTAGGAAAGTCGTTTACAGCCGTAGTCCTAATTCTTAATTTTATTAACCCAATTCTTTCGCGATTCAGTACTGAATGTTTATTACTGTGGATATTGTGTTGCCATGACTCTCTTGTTAACTTGCCAAGTGCACGTATTACTTCCTGAGTAGCACCTCTCCGTGGATAATGGGTGAACCAGTTATTCCTGCCACATCGTTTAAAGGTGATTCACTCACGATCTCTCAAAGCAACAGTTCTTTTATAACGTATTCCCAGTATCTTTAGGGCCAACCATACGTTTATTAACGGTGATTGGGACAGTTTAATACTTCATTGTGTCTTGACATTTTGAGCAAAGACGTTCGTTATGTCAGTTTTCCCGCGTGTGTAGACTATTGTAAAATAAGTGTACAGCAGTCTAATTCATTTATATATCACTGCCGTAGTTAATTAACACCATATCACTCTGATTATGGATTTAGTAAGACCTTCAGCCATACTTAAATATGACAATTCCGTGGTGCAAGTCTTTTTCAAATGCAGCTTCCAATCGGCCTACAAGCCATATGATATATTCCCTTTTTTTGCGTTAGTAATAGATGCTCAGACCTCTGGCGAACCTTGTATTGAGACAGCAGTAGAATCAAGCATTTAGCTGATATCCTCTACTAGTAGAACTGTTTCAACAAAGTGGCTTTGCAGTTTAGGGTGTCTACATAATGGTATCAACAGAAGTACAATTGGTTCTCACAACTCTTGTTGTACTCTTAAACTGCATGAAGGACAGATAGATTATTTGAGATGCAGACCAGGTACGCCCTAAAATATTGAAATTAAATTTTCACTTACCGTTACGTCATACAGTTTAGAAGTTAAAGAGTTTAGTCGTGCATCAAGTTGTTTCGTAAGTAACTCAAAATCACTAATTGAAGTTTAGTGCATTGTGACTGTTACCATTTTCGCCTCCTGAATTTCTGTTGCTATAGCACGAGCTTGATATTTTGGTCACCGCAATATCTAAGAGCCTCAATGTTTTTATAATTGTATCTCTCTTAAATGAGTGGTAGCTCCTCCTTCGACCTCACTTTCCAGAGAACTTAGTGCCCTCTGAATAGCTAGTAGACTCTGACGAAACACCCAACAGGTATCTAGTTGCGAATTAACGTTCTCAATCATTGCGCAAATAATTCTGAGTCTACGTAATGCCTTCAACAGCCTATTTTACTGTTTACATGAGAGGCTTCATTTTAGAGGATGCTGAAAGTTTCGACAAGTTTGTCGAACGATTCTTCTTACAGCTCCGTTCCTGTGGCATCATATTCAACTGCATATCCTCAGATTTAAAGGCCTTAGGACTTATCTTGATTCTTTCTAGTGCTATACACTGAGCGACAAAGCTACAGATAATTATTTTTAATACCTATTGCAACTTTTCGGTCGTTATATCTCTTACTTGTGACAATTACGTTTCTCAGTGCTTTAAAAAGTCAGTGAACCTCTCTTTAAGTGCATAGATGACGTGCCTAACCTAGTAAGTTGCGGCTAAAAATTTCGTAGATCTTACAAATTGTTCCAAATACACGGCTTTTAGGCTCTATAGCTCATTTAAGGACTGAATTTAAAATATGACTTGATTGTTTATTTGCATACCAATGTCTACACCTCTCTAAAGGCATGCTTCCGTATACCACTGGCCGCAATAATTGCTCAGATCCAGACCCGTTCGTTCTACAGATTCCATTAACTGATATTCCGGTCCTAATGCAGATTTTTCTTTGACCTCGGCAAAGCAGGTAATTATCCACATATCCTTACATGTTAGTGAGTTCCAGAACCAGCTCTATTTATTCCAGATAGCGATAGACTTTAACTGACTGATCGTTTTTGCTAATTTTCCCTGTCCATTTTAATTTTTCCTAATTTTTTTCCTATATTCCCTTCGTGCGCCATGGGTCCCATGTCGTCGAGAACACCGAGTGAGGTGGCTGAGTGGTTAGCAAACTGGACTCGCATTCGGGAGGACGACGGTTCAAACACACCTCCGGCCATCCTGATTTAGATTTTCCATGATTTCCCTAAATCGCTTCAGGCAAATGCCGGGATTGTTCCTTTGAAATGACACGGCCAATTTGCTTCCCCATCCATCCATACCTCGAGCTTTTCCTCCACCTCTAATGACCTCGTTGTCGACGGAACGTTCAACATTAATCTCCTTCTCCTGGTCGGGGGCCTCTGGACTCTGGTCCGGTTGCTCCTGCCTAGTCATGCCCCTGCCGTCGAAGCTGTCATACGATCTCTGACAGATCAGAACCAGTTCTGCGGGTCTGGAAAGACAATACCACAGTACATCGCGAGAGAGATCTGGAATCCACGCCTAAAGGTGGCTCGTGCAGTATAATTATGTGGAGCAACTGCAAGATGAGCTTTCAGTACACAGATATACGAGGATGAGTCACATGAAAACCTTAAATATTTTTTTAAATATTACGGTATGTTGATGTTTTTTTAAATATTATTTATTGTGCAGAAGTGGTACAAAGCTGTATCACTTTTCAACATAATCTCCCCCAAGCTCAATGCAAGTCCTCCAGCGCTTACAAAGTGCATAAACTCCTTTAGAAAAAAATTCTTTTGGTAGTCCGCGCAACCACTCATGCACCACGTGGCGTATCTCTTCATCAGAACGGAACTTCTTTCCTCTCATTGCATCTTTGAGTGGTCCAAACATATGGAAATCGCTTGGGGCAAGGTGTGGTGAGTATGGCGGATGAGGAAGACATTCAAAATGCAAGTCTGTGATTGTTGCAACTGCTGTACCGGCAGTGTGGGGCCTTGCATTGTCATGTTGCAAACGGACACCTGCTGACAGCAATCCGCGTCGCTTTGATTTGATTGCAGACCTCAGATGATTTTTTAGGAGATCTGTGTATGATGCACTGGTGACAGTGTTCCCTCTAGGCATGTAATGCTCCAAAATGACGCCTTCTTCATCCCAAAAGAGAGTCAGCATAACCTTCCCTGCTGATGTTTCTGTTCAAAACTTCTTTGGTTTTGGTGATGAGGAATGCCCCCATTCCTTGCCCGCTCTCTTCGTTTCCGGTTGGTTGAAGTGAATCCAGGTTTCGTCTCCAGTAACGATTCTTGCAAGGAAGCCATCACCTTCTCGTTCAAAGTGCCGAAGAAGTTCTTCACAAGCATCAACATGTCGTTCTCACATTTTAGGAGTCAGTTGCTGTGGCACCCATCTCGCAGACACTTTGTGGAACTGGAGCACATCATGCACAGTGTGGTGTGCTGACCCGTAACTAATCTGTAAACATGCTGCAATGTCATTCAGTGTCACTCGGCAGTTTTCCTTCACTATGGCTTCAACTGCTGCAATGTTCTGTGGAGTCACAACTCGTTGTGCCTGACCTGGACGAGGACCATCTTCCACTAAAGTCCAACCATTTGCGAACTTCCTACTCCATTCGTAGACTTGCTGCTGTGACAAACATCCATCACCGTACTGAACCTTCATCGATGAATTTCAATAGGTTTCACACCTTCACTACGCAAAAGCCGAATAACAGAACGCTGTTCTTCCCTGGTGCAAGTCGCAAGTGGGGCGGCCATCTTTATACTGATACTGCGACAGTATGTAGCACGCTTACCAACTTACAGGAAACGGCGCGAAATTTCGATTTGTTATTACAAATTTAAGGTTTTCATTTGACTCACCCTCGCAACAGCATTAACCACGTGGCCGTGTCAGGTCATAGCGTAATACAGACTAAATACACAAAAGTTTATTAAATTTGTCAGTGGACAAGGATGGGAAGGAAATCGGCTCTAGCCATATTAAAGAATTCAGCCTCAGCCATATTAAAGGATTCAACCTGCAATTCCCCTAAGTTGCGCATGGAAAGAACATGCACTCTTTACTGTGACAGTTGTTTGGAGTTCTCGAGTAGCTAGCAGATGTTTGAAAAGTACAGCTTTGTAGCTTGGATCTGCTTAAAACATTCTAAAAGACGTAAACAAAGATGTGGCAGGTGCCACAACGTGCAAAGACGTAAAACTAAATCGTATCGGCAGGGTCTGTGTGGTGTTTTAATTTCATAACCAACCAGTTCCACTACCATAATCCAGTTCAAGCGTGTTTCTCTGCAAGCAATAAACGCTTACTTCTCTGTACACTCACGAGAGCAGAGGTAGATAATGGAAAGTAGAGGAACAGCGCACGCTCCAGCAAAAATTACTATTTTGACACATTCATCATAAGTAACTCGAAAACCGCCTGTGTGCAAGACTTCTGCAATTTCTCTGCTTTTATTATGCGAAATCAATTTACATGTTAAAAACAGTACAATGAAGTTTAACTACAAATACCATAAAGATACGATTGTGCAGAATTCCCCACCCCACTAAGAATTGTGCGCTTAAGAAGGGAAGCTCATGTAAATGCGAGTGACAATAATCATCACATAAATTATGTGGCAGTTTGTGTTAGGAAATTAGAATACTGAAGTGTATTTAAATAGCAACACGGAATGTGTAATCACTTTCATTTTCACATTTCAAACATTTTTAGAATGTTTATTTCTTGGATAAGCAGTCATCAAAAACATAGTCGTTGGTTGTTTTCTTCAGTAAATGCTGCATGAGTCCAGGCACAGCATCCAACACACCTTTATCACAGTTCTTTATCTTTACTTGCTTCTCCACTTACTGACCTTTCGTGTCCGGGTCATCAACTATCGTTACGGCGCAGAATCGCGCTTTTTATCGTGGGGGAATTGGTGCACGGTTCCTGTTTAAACTAGGATCATGGGGTAAAAAATCTTGGTTTAGCAAGGACTAGCGGCCATTTGAATAGCCGTTCGAGCATATGTCTTACTGTAGCTATGTTACAGAATATTACGCAAGATTTGAACGACGAACCGTAGCTGATGCCCAGGCAAATTGTGCTACTCGACTAATTCCTTTTGCAAAAGATTTTATTTGGGCTGCAATTAATGCACACCTAATATCAGCACCTGTATATGCACCGTTTGGATTTTACCTGAAAAAAGTCATCCTCAAATAACATTGGCCTGGAACGAGCCTGATGGTTCAAATTTGGCCCACCAGTGTACCGGACTCGTTCTAAAATAATTTTTAACCGTTTGAAAACTCATGCTTCCATTGGATTTTACGTACAAAACACACATTTTTCTGGGATATTTTGAAGCACTGCACTTCCGTACTTTAAAATTGTACGAATCGGTTCAAACTTTGCACGAGGGTAGAGAAATGGACAAAGTTAAAACGAACTTTTTAATCCAATAATCTTTATCCGTTGTCGACATACGATCGTCTAAAATCGAACTAAATGTAGCATAGAATCCTCGTTCTTACGTGAACTGAATGCGCGGAATGGTTTGAAGTGAATCAAATAAATAAAGAATGCGTTCTTACGATAAAATTCAGAAATCGCTTTCAAAAATTTAACTTCATTCGGGTTTTACGTGCAAAAACCACGTTCTTTGTGAGTTTGTTTTACGTGTGCCACTTTTATGTTTCAAACTTGCCCCTTCCGCCGGAGATTCCAGTCCTCCCTCGCGCATAGGCGTGCGTGTTGTTCTTGGCGTAAGTTAGTTTAAGTAGTTTGTAAGTCTAGGGACCGATGGCCTCAGCAGTTTGGTCTCTTAGGAATTCACACACATTTCATTTCATTTCAAACTTGTGCGAATCGGTGGAAATTTTGTAAGAAGGTAGACAAATATATGTAATTAATGATCGTCCTGTTTTGTTAAAGCTTTATCCGCTGCCATTATCTAAGCAATACGGTTCGAAAGACAATAAAGAAACGTATACTGGACCAGTCGTCGTCCGAGTTAATATAAAACTACGTCGGTTGGCACACTACGGCGGTCTAATGCCAAAATTATCCTAGAGTAAAAGTTGTAAACCAAAATAAAAAACGTTCCCATCGTAGCACATAAAAAGGCGAATATGTCCTGGGCAGAGATGCGTATATATATGAAGGGAACCAGCTTATCTGGCAGTTTCGGAGGCATTTAAATCAAAACATCTTGACATATTCCCCGTTTTTTACGAGTTAACCCTACTTCCCTAGCGCAGCGAGCTCTCTTACAGAATCACCCTCCTACAGGTATGGTGTGGAGTTTAAGAACAAATAGACACGAATTTATGTTTTTATAGAGAATTTGTTGCATTTAGAATAGGAGGTATCCCAAAGTGAGATGCATCTATAGTAGGAAGTATTCCAGAGTGGGGATGTTGGCATCCTAAACTTTAATGACACGTTATGTCGTATTACAGGACATGACAAATGAAGTTTTGGATGACATGTGGCATGTGTCTTGTAATACGACGTAACATCAGATATCATGTTAAAGTAAAGTAAAAAAGCTCGGATATGTCAAGATGTTTCGATGTAAATGTCTTTGAACCTGCCAGATAAGTTGAGAAGCTAGTTTCTTTCTTTTACAACCCTAACTCTGCCCAGGCCATATTCGCCTTTGTTTTGTCCTACGATAGGAGCTGGTTTCATTCTGATGCTGCACATTTCCAATAATCGGCCACATGGTTGGCTTTCTCATTTGTTGTGATAAGGTCCGCCACCGTGAAAGCTTTGACTATTTTTGGGCGTACCATTAAATGAGATGTTGATGATCTTGCATTGCAACACACTCACAAGAGTCTTTCTCTTTATATCCTCATTTTATCAGGTTGGTATTCCACCATGTGACGGCAGTTCTTTAGCGGTTAAGCGCCTTCGATGTCGGAAACGGTAGATGATTCGCAGCAGCCAGTTGTTCTTTAGGTTTTATTGGCGTGTGATTAGTTTCACCATAAATTTTCTTGCCGTACTTCAGGCGGCTTATCTAAAGGGTTGATGATTCGCATAAATCTTCGCCGGGACTTCAGTCGGCTGTGCCGCGTTTTGGTAGCCATACAGAGGGTGTCTGTGAACATCAGACTGTTTCCTCATCTCATTTCGGCCTCAGCTGCAACTTGCCTTCTGATTGTGGGTGGAGCTATGCCGACAATGGGACAAATTTCTCGGAATGGTGTTGGTTTTAGACAACCAGACACTACGCGCAGTGTCTGGTAAGTCGACACATTTGGCGTGTGGAGAGCTGTACCAGACAAGTGCTGTATACTCTGTTGCAGAGAAACATAGTGCGAGAGCCGATGTTCTCATAATTTCAGATTGACCTCCACAATTGGTGCTGGTGCGTTTTCGGGTGATATTATTCCTCGCACATTCACACTGGGGTGAGAAATGTAATGAAATAGCGATATACACAGAGATGGGGCTAGTATCGTGTACACAAAATAAAAAAGTGGAGTAAATTGGAGGAGCTGTCACTTTTACTTAGGTGATTCATTTTAAAAGCTTTCCGACGTGCGTATGTTCGCAACGATGGGAATTTTACGTAAGTAAGTAAGTATGTGGTAAGATCTTATGGGACCAACTGCTTAGGTCATCGGTACCTAAGCTTCTTGTTGTTGTTGTGATCTTGAGTCCAGATATAGGTTTGATGCAGCTCTCCATGCTACCCTGTCCTGTGCAAGCTTCTTCATCTCCCAGTACCTACTGCAACGTACATCCTTCTGAATCTGCTTAGTGTATTCATCTCTTGGTCTCCCTCTACGATTTTTACCCTCCACGCTGCCCTCCAATACTAAATTAGTGATCCCTTGGTGCCTCAGAAGATGTCCTACCAACCGATCCCTTCCTCTAGTCAAGTTGTGCCACAAATTTGTCTTCTCCCTAATTCTATTCAGTACCTCCTCATTAGTTATGTGATCTACCCATCTAATCTTCAGCATTCTTCTGTAGCACCACATTTCGAAAGCTTCTATTCTCTTCTTGTCCAAACTATTTATCGTCCACGTTTCACTTCCATACATGGCTACACTCCATACAAATACTTTCAGAAACGACTTCCTGACACTTAAATCTATACTCGATGTTAGTAAATTTCTCTTCTTCAGAAACGCTTACCTTGCCATTGCCAGTCTACATTTTATATCCTCTCTACTTCGACCGTCATCAGTTATTTTGCTCCCCAAATAGCAAAACTCTCTAAGCTTACACACTACTTAATCTAATTTAAACTGACTTACGCTATGGACAACACACACACCCATGCCCGAGAGAGGACTCGAACCTCCGACGGGTGGAACCACGCGGACCGTAACAAGACGCCCGAGACCGCGCGGCTACCCCGCGCTGCCAACGGGAATTAAGGGGACGTCAAACGGGACGACTTGGAGCAGGAGAGACACCACAGGACATTTTAATTTCCACTGACTATACTTTTCAAAATAAATTCATAAAACCTTGTCAGAGTGACCAGAAAGGATTCAGGATTTGCACTTATAGCGGTGGAAGTTCAAAAATATAAGCAAATAATTTGTTTTTTTACATTTGTATTTCACTTTTTTCACATACCATTGGCCGCATGTGTTGCTATAGGTACACTTTTCTTCATAAGTAAGGGAGATTCTTCGATGAATTTTGCACAGCATACAAACCATACTTACAGGTGTATGAAACTCTAGAATTTTCCAAATCTATTAAAAATTGTGGTAAAAATTGAGATAATTAACTATAAAATTTGAGTTTTTTCTAAACATGAAGTTTAAAATATAACAGCACATTCATTTTTCCATAAATTAAGTAATTTCTAGAGTTTCATACACCTGTAAGTATGGTTTGTATGCTGTGGTAAATTCATCGCAGAATCTCTCTTACTTATGAAGAAACGTGTGCCTATAGCAACAAACGCAGCCAATAGAAGTGAAAAAATGATGAACTTTCACATGTAAAAAAAATTATTTTGTTATGTTTTTGAACTTCCACTGCTATGTTTGTGAAATCTGAATCCTTCCTGGTCATGCTGTCAAAGTTTTATGAATTTATTCGTAAAAGTATAGACAGTGGAACTTAGAATGTCCTGTGGTGTCTCTCCTGCTCCAAGACGGCCCGTTTGACGTCCTACCCCCCTTAACAGACTTTGAACGCGGAATGGTAGTTGGTGACAGACGCATGGGACTTTCCATTTCGGATATCGTTAGAGGATACAATATTTCCGGATCCACAGTGCCAAGAGTGTGCCGAGAATACCACATTTCAGGCATTACCTGTCACCATGGACAACACAGTGGCCGACAGCCTTCACTTAACGACCGATGGTCGTCACTACTAACAGACGGAGACATCAGTGTGAGGTGTACGACGAACGTATCTGGTGTTAATAGACTATGACAGCAGACGACCGAAGTGCGTGCCTTTGCTAACATCACAACACCGCCAGCAACACCTTTCTTGATCTTGTTATCATATCGGTTTGATCCTTGACGACTGGAAAACGGTGGCCTGGTCAGATGTGTCCTGATTTCAGTTGGTAAGAGCTAATTATAGATTTCAGGGGTGGCGCAGACCCCACGGACCCGTGGACCCAAGTTGTCAAAAAGGCACTGTGCAAGCTAGTCGTGGCTCCATAACGGTATAGGCTGTGTTTACATGGAATGGAATGGTCCTCTGGTCCAACTAATCAGGTCATTCACTGGAAAATGGTTAAGTGCGGTTACTTAGAGACCATTTTCAGCCATTCATGGACGTTCCCAAACAACGAGAGAATTTTTATGCATTACAATTCGACATGTCACTGAACCACATTCTGTACAATTCGAGCGAATGGTTTGTTCACTCAGATCGCCCGACATGAATTCCATCGAACATTTACGGGACATGCACAAAATTCTGCACCGGCAACACTTTCGCAGTTTTGGACGTCTATAGAGGCAGCATGGCTGAATAATTCTCCAGGGGACTTCCAAAGACTGGATGAGTCCATACCACGTCGATTTGCTGCACAACGCTGAGCGAAAGGAAGTCCGTCACAACATTAGGAGGTGTCACATTGACTTTAGCCACCTAAGTGTACTTTTCCCTTAACGTTTTGACAATGCTTCCGAGATGTCACATTTCTGCCTAGTCGGATACCCAAACATTTCGGCGAGTAATCATCGTTCACCTCCTGATCCTGCCCCATCACTTTCAATTGCCTAGGTGCTTGGTTGGTTTGTGAGGGTTAAAGGGACCAGACTGCTAAGTTCATCGGTCCCTCCTAGGTGCTTCTTAATTTCTGAGCGGAAGGCACATACATGAGTTTTACACGGACGTCGGTTGAGGAAATTTTCTCTGCAGTAGACAGCCACCTCTTCGACAGTTCGCATGTTTAACTTCTACTTCCTCAATAGACTTTCCTTGTGTGGCCGAGGCAGTATCATTGACATATACACACATCAAGAAAAGTTTTGCATTACCTCGGTTCCGAGAGTTACGGAACCTGTACAGAAAATTGGAGTAGAGATCAATATAAACGTCATTTCCGCCATTTTTATTGCTCATGAAAACCACACAATCCACAAGCCGGCCGGAGTGGCCGTGCGGTTCTGGGCGCTACGATCTGGGACCGAGTGACCGCGACGGTCGCAGGTTCGAATCCTGCCTCGGGCATGGATGTGTGTGATGTCCTTATGTTAGTTAGGTTTAATTAGTTCTAAGTTCTAGGCGACTGATGACCTCAGAAGTTAAGTCGCATAGTGCTCAGAGCCATTTGAACCACACAATCCGTGTTTTACCACCACACAGCGAGACCTTCAGAAGTCATGGACCAGATTGCTGTACACACCGGTATCTCTAATACCCAGTAACATGTCTCTTCTATTGATGCATGCCTGTATTCGTCGTGACATACTATCCACAAGTTCATCAAGGCACTGTTGGTTCAAACGGCTCTGAGGACTATGCGACTTAACTTTTGAGGTCATCAGTCGCCTAGAACTTAGAACTAATTAAACCTAACTAACCTAAGGACATCACACACATCCATGCCCGAGGCAGGATTCGAACCTGCGACCGCAGCGGTCGCTCGGTTCCGGACTGTAGCGCCTAGAACCGCACGGCCACTTCGGCCGGCGGCACTTTTCGTCCAGATGGTCTCACTCCTCAACGGCGATCAGGTGTAGATTCCTTAGAGTATTTGATGAGTCACCTCGTTCATACACAGCCCATTTCAATCTATCACAGGCATGTTCGATAGGGTTCATGTCTGAGGAACATACTGGCCCACTGTAGTCGAGCGATGTCGTTATCCTGAAGGAAGTCATTCACAAGATGTGCACGATGGGGGCGCGAACTGTCGTCCTTGAAGACGAATGCCTCGCCACTATGCTGCCGATATGGGTGCACTATCGGTTGGAGGTTGGCATTCACGTATCGTACCGCCGTTACGGCGCCTTCCATGCCCACCAGCGGCGTACGTCGGCCCCACATAATGCCACTCCAAAACAGCAGGGAACCTCCATCTTCCTGCACTCGCTGGACAGTGTATCTAAGGCGTTCAGTCTTACCGGGTTGCTCCAAACATGTCTCCGACGATTGTCTGGTTGAAGGCATATGCGACACTCATCGGTGGGAAGAACGTGATGCCAATCCTGAGCGGTGCATTCGGCATGTTGTTGTGCCCATCTGTATGGCGCTGTATGGTTTCGTGGTTACAAAGCTGGACCTTGCATGGACATCGGGAGAGAAGTTGCGCATCATGCAACGTATTGCGCACAGTTTGAGTCGTAACACGACGTCTTGTGGCTGCACGAAAAACATTATTCAACATAGTGGCGTTGCTGTCAGATTTCCTCCGAGCCATAATCCGTAGGTAGCGGTCATCCACTGCAATAGTACCCCTTGGGTGGCCTGAGCGAGGCATGTAATCGACAGTTCCTGTTTCTCTGTATCTCCTCCATGTCCGAACAACATCGCTTTGCTTCACTCCGAGACGCCTGGACACTTCCCTTGTTGAGAGCCCTTCCTGACACAAAGTAACAATACGGACGCGATCGAACCGCGGTATTGACCGTCTAGACATGGTTGAACTACAGACAACACTAGCCGTTTACCTGCTTCCTGGTGGAATGACTGGAACTGATAGGCTGTCGGATCCCATCTGTCTAATAGGCGCTGCCCATCTTTGGGGTTTAGTGACATCTCTGAACAGTCAAAGGGACTGTGTCTGTGATACAATATCCACAGTCAACGTCTGTCTTCAGGAGTTCTGGAAACCAGGGTGATGCAAAACTTATTTTTATGAGTGTATAAACTGTCTCCTCTCGGCATTTATAGGTTTGTCTTTTGTATAGATGTTATATAAATCTGGTGACATGGCACTGCCTTGGGGCAGGCCTCGCCTCCTCCAGTGGCTCTTCCTCCTTTGTAGTGTCACATAAAAATGTCCGTTTTGAAGGAGAAATTCCACTGATTTTGTCATTCTCCACTGATAGAACACAACTACACTACTATGTCTAGATAATGATAGCAGTGAGATAGTGAACAGGTTACCGTAATCATCTCAGGATTCACCACTCGTGAGACTTCACTGAATGTTACAGACGGTTAACAAACGAGGTGAAAATAAATTGCTGCATTTTCGGCGAAATTCTTTTTCGATACTAACCAAAGCAGAGGTGACAGGTTGCCGTGCAAGCGCGGACATGGAGAGACCCCGCTTAATATTTACAAAAAATGTGTGTACAGGCTTCAGTTTAGAACGGCACTTCCCCTCCAGTGCTCGGCATTTCCCCTACAGAGCCTGCCTGCAGCCCTCGCCACTACCGCCGTCCCCATGCGTGCCTTCGACCTGCACATCCATCGACCACAGTATTCTGTGCAGACTCTACACCAACACAATGGGATGCTTAATTCAGCATGTCATCTTGGCCATATGCAAACACTATAGTCCAATTCTGTGACGTCTCCTCGTCAACCCATCTTACTGCACTCATTTCAAAGACCAGATTGGTGTCCACACATCACTTTACTGGTACTATTAATGTTACCGGTGTAGTCTCATATGGCTATCTGATAACAGTTCTATTCCACCAGTGTCTCTCAAGGGGGTGACTAATATTTTGTCATGCAAGATTTATAGCTAATGTTTCGAGACAAACGGATCGTTACTGAATCTTGGAAAAACTGAATACATTCATTTCAGTACATCTCATTGTTCACTAGAACTTGTAACAATAATCTATTCAAGTAGGCCAATTAATTCGCAGTGTAATAGCGATCACTTGAATGTATCTTTCAGTTTGTAGCTGTTATTTAACTTCTTAACAGGTTGAAACTCGAATCGGATCTCTGGTCTTTCGCGGGCAATGCTGATATCAGATAAACCGTCCGTTTAAAGCTCATAATCCGCCGCTAATCTACAGTTTACTAAAGTCCTTCTCCTCGCTGGACAGTCACCGCTTGGTGAAAAGATATTATGGAGAATAGCCTTACCAAAGGGCCGGAAGCTATTTTCTCAATAAGGAAGTATGAATCGCTTCCAAAGCTCAGAAAGGAGACTCAATGAAAAGCTGTAGTACTGCCACATTTGCAGAACGCATGATTACACCTGCATATGATTAAAACGTGAAGGAACTACTTAATTTGGCATATTTCTATTCCTTAATGAGTTACGAAGTCATCTATGTTACTAAACCGCTGTCCCAGAACCCAAAATTTCTTACAGGTTGCCTGCCTAACGGCTTCCATAGGCCAAAAATGTATTTCAGTATTTCATATAATTATCGACCGAATTTAAAAATTTAAACTGATGTCATAGTCTGAGAGACAGTCTAAGAGATATAATTTTATGTTAAAGAATTAACACATTAATACAAGCATTATGTATATACAGGGTGTTTCAAAAATGACCGGTATATTTGAAACGGCAATAAAAACTAAACGAGCAGCAATAGAAATACACCGTTTGTTGCAATATGCTTGGGACAACAGTACATTTTCAGGCGGACAAACTTTCGAAATTACAGTAGTTACAATTTTCAACAACAGATGGCGCTGCAAGTGATGTGAAAGATACAGAAGACAACGCAGTCTGTGGGTGCGCCATTCTGTACGTCGTCTTTCTGCTGTAAACGTGTCCTGTTCACAACGTGCAAGTGTGCTGTAGACAACATGGTTTATTCCTTAGAACAGAGGATTTTTCTGGTATTGGAATTCCACCACCTAGAACACAGTGTTGTTGCAACAAGACGAAGTTTTCAACGGAGGTTTAATGTAACCAAAGGACCGAAAAGCGATACAATAAACGATTTGTTTGAAAAATTTCAACGGACTGGGAACGTGACGGATGAACGTGCTGGGAAGATAGGGCGACCGCATACGGCAACCACAGAGGGCAACGCGCAGCTAGTGCAGCAGGTGATCCAACAGCGGCCTCGGGTTTCCGTTCGCCGTGTTGCAGCTGCGGTCCAAATGACGCCAACGTCCACGTATCGTCTCATGCGCCAGAGTTTACACCTCTATCCATACAAAATTCAAACGCGGCAACCCCTCAGCGCCACTACCATTGCTGCACGAGAGACATTCGCTAACGATATAGTGCACAGGATTGATGACGGCGATATGCATGTGGGCAGCATTTGGTTTACTGACGAAGCTTATTTTTACCTGGACGGCTTCGTCAATAAACAGAACTGGCGCATATGGGGAACCGAAAAGCCCCATGTTGCAGTCCCATCGTCCCTGCATCCTCAAAAAGGTACTGGTCTGGGCCGCCATTTCTTCCAAAGGAATCATTGGCCCATTTTTCAGATCCGAAACGATTACTGCATCACGCTATCTGGACATTCTTCGTGAATTTGTGGCGGTACAAACTGCCTTAGACGACACTGCGAACACCTCGTGGTTTATGCAAGATGGTGCCCGGCCACATCGCACGGCCGATGTCTTTAATTTCCTGAATGAATATTTCGATGATCGTGTGATTGCTTTGGGCTATCCGAAACATACAGGAGGCGGCGTGGATTGGCCTCCCTATTCGCCAGACATGAACCTCTGTGACTTCTTTCTGTGGGGACACTTGAAAGACCAGGTGTACCGCCAGAATCCAGAAACAATTGAACAGCTGAAGCAGTACATCTCATCTGCATGTGAAGCCATTCCGCCAGACACGTTGTCAAAGGTTTCGGGTAATTTCATTCAGAGACTACGCCATATTATTGCTACGCATGGTGGATATGTGGAAAATATCGTACTATAGAGTTTCCCAGACCGCAGCGCCATCTGTTGTTGAAAATTGTAACTACTGTAATTTCGAAAGTTTGTCTGCCTGAAAATGTACTGTTGTCCCAAGCATATTGCAACAAACGGTGTATTTCTATCGCTGCTCGTTTAGTTTTTATTGCCGTTTCAAATATACCGGTCATTTTTGAAACACCCTGTATGTGGTGTCTGTACTTTCAGACTTGTCAAAAAGATCCAGCAGTCAGCATGTATTAAGACACAGAGGCCGGCCGAAGTGGCCGCGCGGTTCTGGCGCTGCAGTTTGGAACCGCGAGACCGCTACGGTCGCAGGTTCGAATCCTGCCTCGGGCATGGGTGTGTGTGATGTCCTTAGGTTAGTTAGGTTTAACTAGTTCTAAGTTCTAGGGGACTAATGACCTCAGCAGTTGAGTCCCATAGTGCTCAGAGCCAAAAAGACACAGAGGAATTACAGACACTGGTTGTGAGCGGGCATTGATTGAAATCAATGCGGAAAGTTGAAAACTTGTATCAGACCGGGATACGAAGCCGGGTCTTCTGCAGCCATCCGGACACAGTGGTCACGGACTACGCTAACTAATGTAGTCCCCCTTGCTCATTATCCTCATTACTCGCGGCATTTCACCGATTCCCCTAAGAGATCGAGGCTGGTGTGCATCTGCAGTGAAGAGATCGCTAGTCGCCGATTTTAGGAAACCAAACGAACACGTTTGGCAACTCCGTCGCAGCCGCGCCGCTTGATTTTGAGCGCACAACGGGCTGATTGCCTAAGTTCAATGCTAATTAACTCAGAAACGGCAAAACGCTTCGAAATTTTTCTAAACAATTATTTCTCAGGACTGCCTGCCATGCAACACCTTTACAAGCTTTTGATGCTGTTTCTGAGCATCCTCTGGGTCTCGGGGCAGCGAAGCTCACGACGCCCCAACTACGCACACTACAGTCATGCAGTAGGCCTATTTGAGAATCAGAGTACCTATCGTACGCAGCTACTTCGCTTAGCGTCTTCAAACAAACTTTACACATTATTTCAAATATTTTCTAAACTTTTTCTCGCTTTAATGTGCCTAAAGTAAATAATTATTATGTTGACTCATTTGAAAAGTAATTAGACGCCTGAAGCAGTTTTATATGTGGGAGTTCGATTCTTTAATGAAACGAAATTTTCGAATTACGAATGCTCGTTATAAGAATTGCATGCGGCGTTAAATCCAGAACGTCCTGCAGCGACGTGTTTGAAGAACGTGGAATTACGGTTACCATTTCACAATACTCCCTTATATTCATGTTCTCTCTTGATGCTAACATGTTTTGGGGAAAATGTCAAAACTGATTTCGAACCTATAAATAAAAACAATTGTCGCAAAGACGTCAAGAGACGAACATTAACGCATAAGGATCAGGCACATGTGTGCATATGTATTCAACGACCTACCAGGAGATAGTGAATGTCTTTTGGATGGCATAGCGTAGTTTACCATAGATTAAAGAAGTTTTCTTCTATTAAAGAGTAATTCAAAATTCTTCTTAAAACTGTTAGTTTTCCTTACGACATAATTAATATTAGCGATTTAAGATTGTAATAATTACTGCACTAAGCTATCTTTTTGTCTTACACTTAAATGAAATGATGTCTGCATTTTCTTTCCATCTCGCAGAGATTCATGTTCGTAGGAAACATGGAATATAGCTCATCTGATATGAGCTGATAAATACGGGAGAGAACTGGGTAATTGTGTGCAGCGGTTAATCGTATACATTCAATTTTGAAGCTTGCGATAAACGCGAGACTTCCGAGTACTGTTGTCTTTAAGGAACGAACAGGAATAAGGAAAACGGCGTCATTTGAGCTGTAGAATGTGTGAGTGTGAAGCAAATAAAATAGCATATTTTATGGTTATTTTCTGCAACAGGAGAATAAGTTTACAGTTATTATTGATTTGTTATTATTGATTTAGTTAAACTTTAATATATTCTGAAAACCTGTAATTCACTGTATCATTGCATGCATCTAAATATGTCAGTTCAACATACAGAAGCTGAATGCGTTAGTATGCAACTGCAGACGGAGAAAATAGTACGCTGAAAGAAATCAGGTACAGACCCCCGCCCGGAAAATAAGCTGTAGACAATAAGAAATTTTAATATAGATTTGATTGAAGAACAAGAATGGGAAAGCAGTCCGTGACTGCTTTACAGAACAGCCAGAGAAGAAGAAAAAGAAAACCAGACGTTAGGAGTAAACAGCAGAGTAAAAATGTCGTGTGATTAGGGCCTCCCGTTGGGTAGACCGTTCACCAGGTGCAAGTCTTTCGAGTTGACGCCACTTCGGCAACTTGCGCGTCGATGGGGATGAAATGATGATGATTAGGACAACACAACACCCAGTCCCTGAGCGGAGAAAATCTCCGACCCGGCCGGGAATCGAAGCCGGGCCCTTAGGATTGACATTCTGTCGCGCTGACCGCTCAGCTACCGGGGGCGGACAACAGTGGAGTCATTGGAGGCATTGGATATTTAAAGCATTTGTTATGACGGTGACCCCAACACACTCATTATTCGTGGAAGACATTCTTACCATGTCGGACATCTTCGAAAGAACAGACACAACATCCATATAAGTATATACAGGGCTATTACAAATGATTGAAGCTATTTCATAAATTCACTGTAGCTCCATTCATTGAAATATGGTCACGACACACTACAGATAATATGGTCACGACACACTACAGATACGTAGAAAAACTCATAAAGTTTTGTTCGGCTGAAGCCGCACTTCAGGTTTCTGCCGCCAGAGCGCTCGAGAGCGCAGTGAGACAAAATGGCGACAGGAGACGAGAAAGCATATGTCGTGCTTGAAATGCACTCACATCAGTCAGTCATAACAGTGCAACGACACTTCAGGACAAAGTTCAACAAAGATCCACCAACCGCTAACTCCATTCGGCGATGGTATGCGCAGTTTAAAGCTTCTGGATGCCTCTGTAAGGGGAAATCAACGGGTCGGCCTGCAGTGAGCGAAGAAACGGTTGAACGCGTGCGGGCAAGTTTCACGCGTAGCCCGCGGAAGTCGACGAATAAAGCAAGCAGGGAGCTAAACGTACCACAGCCGACGGTTTGGAAAATCTTACGGAAAAGGCTAAAGCAGAAGCCTTACCGTTTCGAACTCATTGATGGGGACATGCTGCGTCGAGTGTGGGAGGAACTTGATTATCGGCTTGATGTCTGCCAAATCACTAAAGGGGCACATATCGAACATTTGTGAATGCCTAAAAAAACTTTTTGAGTTTTTGTATGTGTGTGCAAAGCATTGTGAAAATATCTAAAATAATAAAGTTATTGTAGAGCTGTGAAATCACTTCAATCATTTGTAATAACCCTGTAGTTCTGGCAACACCGGCCATGGCCTTCTTCTTCTGTGCGGACGCACACATATTCCCCGAACTCTTACGGGACTTGGTGAGAATGTCTTCCACGAGTAATGAGTGTGTTGGGGTGGAACACTACGAATGTAGTGTGTGGACATGTATGGTGAGAATGTGGGACTCGCGGGAGGCGTGCACGAGATAGTCCCTGCAGTCGCAGTATCTTCTGTGCCCTCGGTGGCTCAGCTGGATAGAGCATCTGCCCTGTAAGCAGGAGATCCCGGGTTCGGATCCCGGTCGGGGTACACGTTATCACCTATCCCCGTTGATATATATCAACGCCCGTTAGCAGATGAAGGTATTAATATATTTCTAATTTCGTTCTAGACGGCTGCAGGTCTTCAATGGTGCCTGTTCTTTCGGACATATTTCCGAAAGGACAGACACCATATCTATATAAGTATACAATTTGTAACAAGTCGTTGTGCAAGCTGGTGGTGGCTCCATAATGGTGCGGACTGCGTTTACATGGAATGGACTGGGTCCTCTGGTCCAACTGAACCGATCATTGATTGGAAATGGCTATGTTCGGCCGCTTGGAGGCCATCTGCAGCCATTCGTGGATTTCTACATCTACATCCATACTCCGCAAGCCACCTGACGGTGTGTGGCGGAGGGTACCTTGAGTACCTCTATCGGTTCTCCCTTCTATTCCAGTCTCGTATTGTTCGTGGAAAGAAGGATTGTCGGTATGCCTCTGTGTGGGCTCTAATCTCTCTGATTTTATCCTCATGGTCTCTTCGCGAGGTATACGTAGGAGGGAGCAATATACTGCTTGACTCTTCGGTGAAGGTATGTTCTCGAAACTTTGACAAAAGCCCGTACCGAGCTACTGAGCGTCTCTCCTGCAGAGTCTTCCACTGGAGTTTATCTATCATCTCCGTAACGCTTTCGCGATTACTAAATGATCCTGTAACGAAGCGCGCTGCTCTCCGTTGGATCTTCTCTATATCTTCTATCAACCCTATCTGGTACGGATCCCACACTGGTGAGCAGTATTCAAGCAGTGGGCGAACAAGCGTACTGTAACCTACTTCCTTTGTTTTCGGATTGCATTTCCTTAGGATTCTTCCAATGAATCTCAGTCTGGCATCTGCTTTACCGACGATCAACATTATATGATCATTCCATTTTAAATCACTCCTAATGCGTACTCCCAGATAATTTATGGTATTAACTGCCACAGTTGCTGACCTGCTACTTTGTAGCTAAATGATAAAGGATCTATCTTTCTGTGTATTCGCAGCACATTACACTTGTCTACATTGAGATTCAATTGCCATTCCCTGCACCATGCGTCAATTCGCTGCAGATCCTCCTGCATTTCAGTACAATTTTCCATTGTTACAACCTCTCGATACACCACAGCATCATCTGCAAAAAGCCTCAGTGAACTTCCGATGTCATCCACAAGGTCATTTATGTATATTGTGAATAGCAACGGTCCTACGACACTCCTGTGCGGCACACCTGAAATCACTCTTACTTCGGAAGACTTCTCTCCATTGAGAATGACATGCTGCGTCCTGTTATCTAGGAACTCCTCAATCCAATCACACAATTGGTCTGATAGTCCATATGCTCTTATTTTGTTCATTAAACGACTGTGGGGAACTGTATCGAACGCCTTGCGGAAGTCAAGAAACACGGCATCTACCTGTAAACCCGTGTCTATGGCCCTCTGAGTCTCGTGGACGAATAGCGCGAGCTTGGTTTCACATGACCGTTTTTTTCGAAACCCATGCTGATTCCTACAGAGTAGATTTCTAGTCTCCAGAAGAGTCATTATACTCGAACATGTTCTCAAAAAACGATGGAATTTTTGCGGATCACAATGCGCTATGTCACCGGGCCACAATTGTTCACGACTGGTTTTAAGAATATTATGGACAGTTAGAGCGAATTTTTTCGCCACCTATCACGCATTTATGGGATATAATTAGGAGGGCAGTTCGAGCGTAAATTTCTGCACCGGCAACATTTTCGCAATAATGGACGGCTATAGAGGCAGCATGGCTCAATATTTCTACAGTGGACTTCCAACGACTTATTGAGTGCATGCCACGTCGATTTGCTGCACTATGCCCAGCAAAAGGAGGTCCGTCACGGGCTGGGAGGTATCCCACGACTTTAGTCACCTCTGCGGATGTTTCTCAGTTTTTTAAATTACGTTTCGAAACCACAGAGGCTTTTCGAGGACATCCCCTATAACAAAAAAAAAGTGCACACTGTTTGCAGTCGTAGAGAGAGGTGAAAAGTACGAACCCGCTACATCGAGCATTTGGTAATGTTTTAACTTCTGTACGTAGATACACAACAAAAGAGATCTTTATTTAAGTCAATGGGGGCTCGTTCTCACAGATTCAAGCAACCTCAAAGGAAACTATGAATCGTCTGAAAAATTTCGCCCCTTTTCCTGAAAGCCACGGTTACTTTGTTCAGTTCCGGAAATTTCGGATTCAGATGACTGATCGTTAGTTGAAGCACGGCGCACAAAGCGACGTGTTTCGTCAGCGCGCCTTGTTTTCGGGGTGTAGGACAGGAGATAACGACAAGCTGACAGCGAGTTTGCCTGCGTCGCACCGACTTTGAGGCCTTGCACAACAGCGGCTGGTGGCTGCGACCTTCTGGAATGGGACTCATATCCCATCTTGCAGTGGTCTGAAAAGAATACACTTATAAGGGGTAAAGAATTATACACAAAACAAAGATGCTGTACGAAAGAGTGGTTATTAAGGCTCTGATGTTTCCAATAAAAGTCATACTATCAAATTATCTTAGCAGTAGATAAACACAAGCTCTGAAGGAAGCGATTACCAAACATTCTATCCCACGTCATGTCCATCTGTAGGGTCCCTCCTGTCTGAAAACAGTTCTTACTTCTTCCGAAATATGCTCCCGGTATTTTAGATGAAGTTCAAGCTTTGATTGGATATAGACAGGTAGGGAGTCAGCGTGGATTGGCAGAAGAAATAATCCTGGCACTGACCTCTAGTGTTTTAGAAAAACCGCGGAAACCTAAATCTTGACAGCGTCTCATAAAAGTGTTGTCTTATACCAACCGTACCTAATAACGTTATAACTATGAAACTGCGCAATATCATTCCGTTTCCATAACCGATAACATAAAAATGTGATTTATAAATAGGAGTAACACTGGGACTACCTCGGAAAGTGTTTTGTCAACCAAACAATTCATTTTGCTTGTGTATTTCAGAAATTACTACTTGTATCATATTTATTTTACAGAAAAACTAGACTACTTTTTCACTAGGAAATGGTGACAAACTTTTTAAACGTTTTGTACCACTAGTTAACGACCTATATTTCCACAATTTCTCCTTTGCCGTTGAACAGATAATCCATCACGCCACAATAAAAAGTCCTCACCAACTGCCACAGACACTTTCACCGTCTTTCACCATCTCCTCATTCCGAAAAATATCTACGAAACCCTCTGTCACGTGCTAAAATAATGACAGGTTTGTTTATAAATAACTCATCTGCTACCAGTCACGATTTTATTTATTTCATTTTTCTCACGATGCGTTTCAGGAAATGATTCCCATTTTCAAGTGCGTTTTTTTTGTGTTTGTTATGTCATTCCTATGTGATGTCGATGTGTGAGATTCTGCTTCATTTCGTTGACTTCACTGCAACATATAAGAAAAAAAGTGGTTTTTAGTTGGTTGTCGATCTTTTTGAGAAGTTAGTGGCAAAATTTAGAAGAATTTGTACTTACAGTTTCCTTATGGTCCATTTGTGCAGAGTCTCACACACACTCACAAATGGACCATAAGGAAACTGTAAGTACAAATAATTCTAAATTTCGCCACTAACTTCACAAAAAGATCGACAACCAACTAAAAATCGCGTGTTTTCTTCTATATTTCAGTAAAGTCAACGAAATGAAGCAGAATCTCGCACATCGACAACATCACATAGGAATGACATAACAAACACAAAAAACGCACTTGAAAATGGGAATCATTTCCTGAAACACGTCGTGCGAAAAATAAAATAAAGAAAATCTTGACTGGTAGCAAATGAGTTATTTATAAACAAACCTATTGTTTTCACAGTCGCAGGCTTTCAGAACCATTTATAATGGATCAAATTATAAAATAATTAAAATCTGGCGCGTCTAATTCTTGGCTGT
This sequence comes from Schistocerca serialis cubense, assembly GCF_023864345.2. Classification (NCBI taxonomy): domain Eukaryota; kingdom Metazoa; phylum Arthropoda; class Insecta; order Orthoptera; family Acrididae; genus Schistocerca; species Schistocerca serialis. The sequence goes on from NC_064644.1 coordinate 419,730,436, forward strand.
ATATGTCTGTAGAAATCCTTCCAATTTCCTGTGTAGCGTTCAGAGTAAAGAATGACTCTGCATTGTTGCTTAGAACAGTATGAGAAGGTTGTTTCAATCGACGAAGTCTTAGAAGACGACCGAGGAACTTTCTTTTAGTAGCAAAATTTATTTATTTATCCTTCCAGTATTAGGCATTCTACTACGCATTTTGCATTATGTTCCTAACGACACATGTTATAAAAATACTTATATTTAATATGGGTTTCAGTACTGCATCTACATCTTCATCAAGTAACTTAACGGTGTGTGGCAGAGGGTACTTCTGATACCACCAAGTAATACCCCTTCCCTTTCCAATCGCGAATGTCGCATGGGAAGAATGATTTTCGGTAAACATCTCTGTTAGCTGTCGGATTTTATCGTCTTGGTCATTTCGTGAAATGTATGTGGGGGGGAGGAAGTAATATGTTGTCCGAATCTTCCCGGAAAGTGCTTACTCTAAATTTCAATAGTAAACCTGCCCGTGATGCGCTACGCCGCTCTTGTAACGTCTGTCATTAGAGCTAGGTGAGCATCTCTGTAACGCGCTCGCGCTGACTAAACGAACTCATGACGAAACGCGCCGCTCTTCGTTAGATTTTCTCTATTTCTTCTATTAGTCATACTTTGTAAGAATAAGGATCCAGAATGATGAACAGTACGGAAAAACCGGTGGAACAAGATCCTCGTAAGGCACCTCCTTCCTGGATAAGTTACATTTCCTTAAGATTCTTCCTATGAATCAGTCTGACATGTGCTTTTCCTGCTACTTGTTTCATGTGGTGCTTTCACTTAAGATCTCCCTGGATAGTAATTCATAGATATTTTACGGTAGATGCTGTTTCCAGCAATTTGTCATTAGTACTGTAATTGTGGAGTAGAGGATTTATTTTCCTGTGTAAGCGCAATATGTTCCATTTATTTACGTTCAGGGTCAATGCCAGAACCTGCACCATTCATCAGTACACCGCAGGTCATTCGGCAAATCGATACTGTCTTCTGGGGCTGCTTCTTGTAGACAAAAATGGTTCAAATGGCTCTGAGCACTATGGGACTTGGCAGCTATGGTCATCAGTCCCCTAGAACTTAGAACTACTTAAACCTAACTAACTTAAGGACATCACACAACACCCAGTCATCCTTGTAGACAAATGCGTCATCTGCGAACAGCCACAAAGACCTTCCGAAGCATTCTACTAGATCATTTATACACATTCTAAACAATAACAGTCCTATCACGCTTCTTTGGCGTATTCCAGAAATAACAATTTTTAATTTACTTTTGGAAATTGTGCCACGAAAACAGCGATCTAATAATCGTATAATTTATTTAGTAAACAGTCATGGTTGCATACATGTTGTTACTTTTTATTTTTAGATGATCGGTTCCGATCTACTACAGAGATCATCATCTTATCTACATTCCTTGGTGATAAAAGGAATCGCTGGCGTGGAGAACACTGTCAGCACGGACGGGCCTGCTCCACGCCAGCGATCCCTACCATCACCAAGGAATATACGAGGGTTGGGATTTTTATAGTGGAAACTGTTTATTTACAGCTCGTACAAAATAGATACATGTTTCAAAGTTTTACTGACCTTCAAAGTAGTCACCAGCATTGTGCATAACCTGTTGCCAGCGATGTGGAAGTCGTGGATACTCTCAGCAGCGCCAGTTTTGTTGACAGCTAGAGCAGTGCCGTCTATTGCCTGACGAATTTGTAGCAGTTCTGAAGTGAATGCCGTGAAGTGTTTCCTTCAGTTTAGAAATCGAGTAGAACTTACGAGGACTTAAGTCAGGGGAGTGCAGTAGGTGGTATAGCACTTAGCAGCCCCATCAGTCGAATAAATCAGTAACTGCTTGCACTGTGTGTGCTTGAGCATTGTCCTGCAAAATGATGATCAGGTCCTGCAGAAAGTGTCATCACTTCTGTCTCTAAGCTGGTCGTAGGTTGTGTTCCAAAAATAAACAGCATAGAGACAGAAGTGATGACACTTTCTGCAGGACCTGACCATCATTTTGCAGGACAATGCACAAGCACGTACAGTGCAAGTTGTTACTGCTTTGTTTGACTGATGGGGCTGCTAAGTGCTATACCACCTACTGCACTCCCCTGACTTAAGCCCTCGTGAGTTCAACTCTATTTCTAAACTGAGGGAAACACTTCACGGCATTCGCTTCAGAACTGCTGCAAATTCGTCGAGCAATAGACCGCGCCGCCCGAACTGTCAAAACAACTGGCACTGCTAAGAGTGTCCTAGGACTTCCACATCGTTGGCAACGGGTTATGCACAATGCTGGTGACTACTTTGAACGTCAGTAAAACTTTGAAATGCGTATCTACTCTGTACGAGCTGTAAATAAATAGTTGCCACAATTAAAATTCCAACCCTCGTATTTTAAAAGCATACCTTCATCCGCTTTCTCGACGTACTCCATTAATCGTATCCGGTAAGGATCCCACACCGCGCAGTAGTACTTCAAGAGAGGACGGACAAACGTAGTGTAGGCACTCTCTTCAATAGCTCTCCTGCATCTTCTGACAATAAAATTCGGTCTTTGCCTCGCCTTCTACACAACGTTTTCTATGTGTTCTTTCCAATTTAAATTGTTAGTAATTGTAATACCTATGTACATAGTTGAATTTACGGCCGTTAGATTTGACTGATTTATCGTGTACCCGAAGTTTAACGGATTCCTCTTAGCACTCATGTGGATGACGTCACACTTTTCAATGTTAAGAGTCAGTTCCCAGTTTTGGCATCATTCATATATCTGGTGCCCCGGTAAGGTCCAACGAACAGCATAGTCAACGCATTATTGTAACCAAAATAGACACGAGCCGACGCATACCACAGTAGTTTAAGTTTATATGCCAGCTAGCTCCGCAGATGACAAAGATATTGAAGAAATTTATGATGAGATAAAAGAAATTATTCAGATAGTGAAGGGAGACAAAAATTTAATAGTCATGTGGGACTGGAATTCGATAGTAGGAAAAGGAAGAGAAGGGGGTAAGGAATGAAAGAGGAAACCGCCAGGTAGAATTTTGCACAGAGAATGATTTAATCATAGCTAACACTTGGTTTATGAATCATGAAAGAAGGTTATATACGTGGAAGAGGCCTGGAGACACTGGAAGGTTTCAGATAGATTATATAACGGTGAGACAGAGATTTAGGAACCAGGTTTTAAACTTAAGACATTTCCAGGAGCGGATGCGGACTCCGACCACAATCTATTGGTTATGAACTGTAGACTAAAACGGAAGAAACTGCAAAAAAGTGGGAATTTAAGGGGATGGGAACTGGATACATTTAAAGAATCAGAGGTTGTAAAGAGTTTCAGAGATAGCATTAGAGAACGATTGACAAGAACGTGGGAAAGAAATACAGTAGAAGAAGAGTGGGTAGCTTTGAGAGATGAAATAGTGAATGCAGCAGAGGATCAAGTAGGTAAAAATAGGAGGACTAGTAGAAATATTTGGGTAACAGAAGATATAATGTATTTAATTGATGAGAGGAGAAAATGTAAAAAATGCAGTAAATGAAGGAGGCAAAAAGGAATACAAGCGTCTCAAAAATGAGATCGACAGGAAGTGCAAAACAGCTAAGCAGGGATGGTTAGAGGACAAATGTAAGGATGTAGAGGCATATATCACTAGGGGTAAGGTGGGCACTGACTACAGGAAAATTAAAAAGACCCACATGTATGAATATCAACAGCTGAGGTGCAAAACCATTCCTAAGCAAAGAAGGGAAAGCAGAAATTGGAAGGAGTATGTAGAGGGTCTATACAAGGATGATCTCCTTGAGGGCCATATTATGGAAATGGAAGAAGACATAGATGAAGATGAAATTGGAGATATGATACTGCGTGAAGAATTTGACAGAGCACTGAAAGACCTAAGTCGAAACAAGGCCCCGGGAGTAGACAACATTCCACTAGAACTACTGACAGCCTTGGGAGAGGCAGCCCTGACAAAACTCTACCATCTGGTGAGTAAGATGTATGAGACAGGCGAAATACCCTCAGACTTCAAGAAGAATATAATAATTCCAGTCCCTAAGAAAGCAGCTGTTTACAGCTGAAAAAATTACCGAACTATCAGTTTAATAAGTCACGGCTGCAAAATACTAACACGAATTCTTTAAAGACGAATGGAAAAACTAGTAGAAGCCGACCTCGGGGAACATCGGTATGGATTCCGTAGAAATGCTGGAACACGTGAGGCAATACTGACCCTACAAATTATCTTAGAAGATAGATTAAGGGAAGGCAAACCAACGTTTCTACCATGTGTAGACTTGGAGAAATCTTTTGACAATGTTGACTGGAATATTCTCTTTCAAATTCTGAAGGAGGCAGGGGTAAAATACACGGAGCAAAAGCCTATTTACAATTTGTACAGAAACCAGATGACAGTTATAAGAGTCGAGGTGCATGAAAGGGAAGCAGTGGTTGAGAAGGGAGTGAGACAGGTCTGTAGCCTATCCCCGACGATATTCAACTTGTATATTGAGCAAGCGGTAAAGGAAACAAAAGAACAATTCGGAGTAGGTATTAAAATCCATGGAGAAGAAATAAAAACTTTGAGGTTTGCTGGCAACATTGTAATTCTGTCAGAGACAGCAAAAGACCTGGAGGAGCAATTGAACGGAATGGACAGTGTCTTGAAAGGAGGATATAAGATGAACAACAAGAAAAGCAAAATGACGATAATGGAATGCAGTAGGATAAAACCAGGTGAGGCTGAGAGAATTAGATTAGGAAATGAGACACTTAAAGTAGTAAATGAGTTTTGCTATTTGGGAAGCAAAATAACTGATGATGGTCGAAGTAGAGAGGACATAAAATGTAGACTGGCAATGGTAAGGAAAGCGTTTCTGAAGAAGAGAAATTTGTTAACATCGAGTATAGATTTAAGTGCCAGGAAGTCTTTTCTGAAAGTATTTGTATGGAGTGTAGCCATGTATGGAAGTTAAACATGGATGATAAGTAGTTTCGACAAGACGAGAATAGAAGATTTCGAAATGTGGCGCTGCAGAAGAATGCTGAAGATTAGATGGATACATCACGTAACTAATAAGGAGGTACTGAATAGAATTGGGGAGAAGAGGAATTTATGGCACAACTTGATTGGAAGAAGGGATCTGTTGGTAGCACACGTTCTGATGCATCAAGGGATCACCAATTTAGTATTTGAGGGCAGCGTGGAGGGTAAAAACCGTAGAGGGAGACCAAGAGGTGAATACACTAAGCAGATACAGAAGGATGTCGGCTGCAGCAGTTACTTGGAGATGAAGAAGCTTGGGCAGGGGAGAGTAGCTTGGAGAGCTGCATCAAACCAGTCTCTGGACTGGAGACTACAACAACAACAACAACAACAACAGGTATCTTTTCTGAAAATACAGAAAAACAGTGGAGAAAAGCGCAGTTTATAAAAAGTTAATCATCCAAAAGGGGAGAAGGAGACGAAATGAAACTCCACCGGTTGAGATGGTATCTGATTTTATCCCAGCGACTTCAAAATCGAGACAAATTCACAAATAACTTGGCAGTATGAGCCCACCTATCCGTATGACGGTATAGCACTTTGACCTGGACGCATTCACTGATTGGGCTGAGAAGGCCGTTATAAGGACGTTGTATCCTGTCCTGAGGCAAGCTGGCCCACAACAGTTGCATCTGGCATTAATAACCTGGATGCTGGTTGCGTCACCGACTCGCTAGGCGCTCAGCGGGCAGTGCAGCACTATGCTTTCGAATTTTTTCAAACTGTTGCATCCTCGAGCCCCCGGTTCGCAATGTACGCTCCCGGCTGCTAAGTAAGGGCTAGCACTTTATTAATAATTATAGTACAAAGTAATGTCTCCAGTTACAGTTACATTATCTGCAAGTACACCAAGTCCTTTCATCTATACGTGAATTTTTTCATCATTACTAACTTTTCTACAAGAGCGTGTATACAATGTAAATGGCACGTTACTATAAACATAACTAGGTCTACTTTGCGTCTTCGGATCAATACCACAATGCCACGTCTTGTAGGCGATAACATCTCGATCGGCGAAAGATTCAAGTCCAGGAAGGGAGGCGTTTTCACAACGAACGATGGCTAGGGTAAACCAACCACTACCGGAATTTCCAGTAGCGAGGTCGAGAGTAATATTAACCCTGCAGCCACGAAAGAATATAGGTCCATTTAATATAGCTGCTTGGGCTGTTCCATTTTGCCCACGTTTATCTCGAGGCTAATAATATGTTTGTAGACAGGCATGCGGTGGCGGCGTTGGCGATACACACGTCGACGAGGCATAGTGCTTCAATGCTGTTGCAGATAGAGCTCACAGCGGAATGATTCCGCGACGTAGTTGACGTCCGAGCTGGCCCCTCACATGTTCTATCGGGGACCGATCTGGGGATCTTACTGGCCATGGGGAGTACCTCAACATCACACAAACACTTTATAGAGACACGTGCCGTTTGTGGACGAGCCTTGTCCTGTTGAAAAATGGCATGAGAGGTAACACGTAAGGATGCAGGATGTCAGTGCCGCACTGTTGAGCCGTCAGAGTTCCCTTAACCAGCACAAGTCTTGAATTGAAGCCCACACACTATGACACCAGGAGGAACAACACCATGCGTGGAGGAAAGAGACGTTCTCAGGTTACTGACGATGTTCATTCGGGGCTGAACACGATGTGACGCCATTCACCAGCAGCCCACGCTTCCAGGTCAGAGCATCACTCCAAAGGCAGCCATTTGTGTTGTGGTGTTAGCAGCCCACGTATAGGATGATAACTACTTAGTCCAGGTGCTACTACTCTCCAGACAGTGGTGTGGGATGACAGAACGTTGCGAAGAGTGACGCCTGTATATGAGAAGAGTAGAAGGACGGATCCTCAGAATTACAGACCAATATCCTTAACATCGGTTTGTTGCAGGATTCTCGAACATATTCTCAGTTCGAATATAATGAATTTCCTTAAGACAGAGAAGTTGCTATCCATGCATCCATATTCCTAGACTTCCGGAAAGCGTTTGACTCGGTGCCCCACTGCAGACTCCTAACTAAGGTACGAGCATACGGGATTGGTTCCCAAATATGTGAGTGGCTCGAAGACTTCTTAAGTAATAGAACCCAGTACGTTGTCCTCGATGGTGAGTGTTTATGGGCGGTGAGGGTATCATCTAGAGTACCCCAGTGAAGTATGGTAGATCCACTGTTGTTTTCTATCTACATAAATGATCTTTTGGATAGGGTGGATAGCAATGTGCGGCTGTTTGCTGATGATGCTGTGGTGTACGGGAAGGTGTCGTCGTTGAGTGACTGTAGGAGGATACAAGATGACATGGACAGGATTTGTGATTGGTGTAAAGAATGGCAGCTAACTCTAAATATAGATAAATGTAAATTAATGCAGATGAATAGGAAAAAGAATCCCGTAATGTTTGAATACTCCATTAGTAGTGTAGCGCTTGCCACAGTCACGTCGATTAAATATTTGGGTGTAACATTGCAGAGCGATATGAAGTGGGACAAGCATGTAATGACAGTTGTGGGGAAGGCAGATAGTCGTCTTCGGTTCATTGGTAGAATTTTGGGAAGATGTGGTTCATCTGTAAAGGAGACCGCTTATAAAACACTAATACGACCTATTCTTGAGTACTGCTCGAGCGTTTGGGATCCCTATCAGGTCGTATTGAGGGAGGACATAGAAGCAGTTCAGAGGGGGGCTGCTAGATTTGTTACTGGTAGGTTTGATCATCATGCGAGTGTTACGGAAATGCTTCAGGAACTCGGGTGGGAGTCTCTACGGGAAAGGAGGCGTTCTTTTCGTGAATCGCTACTGAGGAAATTTAGAGAACCAGCATTCGAGGCTGACTGCAGTACAATTTTACTGCCGCCAACTTACATTTCTCGGAAAGACCACAAATATAAGATAAGAGAGAGTAGGGCTCGTACAGAGGCATGTAGGCAGTCATTTTTCCCTCGTTCTGCTTGGGAGTGGAAGATGGAGAGAAGATGCTAGTTGTGGTACGAGGTACCCTCCACCACACACCGTATGGTGGATTGCGGAGTATGCATGTAGTAGATGTAGATGAAGAGTCCATTATTTATTGTTTGATGGAAGAGACAGATGTGAAGGAGTTACGATGTGCCTGGTGTACAGCACAGGTATCCTCCCTTGCGGTAGTCACATGTGGTTGACCAGAACCATCATGACGAGTATGCCTGCTGTCATGTTCCTGTACAGTCCAACGTTGGGCCTCTGTCACATCAGAATGCACCCGAAACGTGGATACTGCACGATTCGACCATCCGGCCAAACGGAGAACGACTATGAGGCCCTCTTCCAAACTCTGTCAGGTGCTGATAAAGCTGCCTCGCATGGATACAGAACATCTCCCTGTCCTTCACAGTGATGACCCAGCAACAAGCTGTAATCGAGTTTCGAATTCGAAGAATTCGCCCACACATGGAGCTACCTTTCCTTCATCATGACAATGTCACACCACATACGAGCTCTGAGGCATCTACAACAATCCGACGCCTTGGATTCACTGTAACTGATCATCTTCCATACGGTCCCGACTTGGCCCCATCCGTTCAAAAATGTTCAAATGTGTGTGAAATCTTATGGGAGTTAACTGCTAAGGTCATCAGTCCCTAAGCTTACACACTACTTAACCTTAATTATCCTAAGGACAAACACACACACCCATGCCCGGGGGAGGACTCGAACCTCCGCTGGGACCAGCCGCACAGTCCATGACTGCAGCGCTGTAGACCGCTCAGCTAATCCCACGCGGCAGGCCCCATCCGTTTTTCATTTGTTTCCAAAACTTAAAGAACACAATAGTGATGAAGTGATAAAAGCAGACGTGACTTTGGTTCCATCAACAAAGTCAAAACTCTACAGTTACAGCATAAACAAACTGATCTCACGTTGAAAGAAATGTGCCCGTCACCAGGGTGACTAGGTTGAGAAATAGATATATGGATATGAAGAATAAACTTGTAGACTGTTAATATCCTTTGTTTTATTTAAAAAGCTTAACGAGTTTTCACATAAAAAGGTACGAGGCATTACTTTTCAGCTCTTCCTCGTATATTATATACCACTTAAATGTGTAGAACTAAAACATTTACACTACTGGCCATTAAAATTGCTACACCACGAAGATGATGTGCTACAGACGCGAAATTTAACCGACAGGAAGAAGATGCTGTGCTATGCAAATGATTAGCTTTTCAGAGCATTCACACAAGGATGGCGCCAGTGGCGACACCTACAACGTGTTGACATGAGGAGGGTTTCCAACCGATTTCTCATACACAAACAGCAATTTACCGGCGCTGCCTGGTGAAACGTTGTGATGCCTCGTGTAAGGAGGAGAAATGCGTACCATCAAGTCTCCGACTTTGATAAAGGTCGGATTGTAGCCTATCGCGATTGCGGTTTATCGTATCGCGACATTGCTGCTCGCGTTGGTCGAGATCTAATGACTGTTAGTAGAATATGGAATCGGTGGGTTCAGGAGGGTAATACGGAACGCCGTGCTGGATCCCAACGGCCTCGTATCACTAGCAGTCGAGATGACAGGCATCTTATCCTCATGGCTGTAACGGATCGTGCAGCCACGTCTCGATCCCTGAGTCAGCAGATGGTGACGTTTGTAAGACAACAACCATCTGCACGAACAGTTCGACGACGTTTGCAGCAGCATGGACTATCAGCTCGGAGACCATAGCTGCGGGTACCCTCGATGCTGCATTACAGACAGGAGCACCTGCGATGGTGTACTCAACGACGAACCTGGGTGCATGAATGGCAAAAAGTCATTTTTTCGGATGAAATCAGGTTCTGTTTACAGCATCATGATGGTCGCATACGTGTTTGGCGACATCGCGGCGAACGAACATTGGAAGCGTGTATTCGTCATCACCATACTGGCGTATCACCTTGCGTGATGGTATGGGGTGCCATTGGTTACACGTCTCGGTCACCTCTTGTTCCCATTGGCGGCACTTTGAACAGTGGACGTTACATTTCAGATGTGTTGCGACCCGTGTCTCTACCCTTCATTCGATCCCTGCGAAACCCTACATTTCAGGAGGATAATGCACGACCGCATGTTACAGGTCCTGTATGGGCCTTTCTAGATACAGGAAATGTTCAACTGCTGCCCTGGCCAGCACATTCTCCGGATCTCTCACCAATTGAAAACGTCTGATCAATGGTGACCGAGCAACTGGTTCGTCACAATACCTCAGTCACTACTCTTGATGAACTGTGGTATCGTGTTGAAGCTGCATGGGCAGCTGTACCTGTACACACCATCCAAACTCTGTTTGACTCAATGCCCAGGCGCATCAAGGCCGTTATTACTGCCAGAGGTGGTTGTTTTGGGTACTGATTTATCAGGATCTATGCACCCAAACTGCGTGAAAATATAATCACATGTCAGTTCTAGTATAATATATTTGTCCAATGAATACCCGTTTATCATCTGCATTTCTTCTTGGTGTAGAAATTTTAATGGCCAGTAGTGTATGAATACTGCACGAAATACCACATGACGCCTCGCAACAGCAAAAAAGCAGAAAATAATGGAAACTCCCTATGGCGGTCTCTAGTGCACGTTCTCTCATATGATCCTAAAACCAGTAACTAGATTCAAACATTGACCAGGAGACATCATGTGTTCCTAGGTACATTATCCTCCGGGTACAACGCTCTCACCTGTCAAATAGACAATAGCGATACGCCGACATAGAGGTATCGTCTATAAATATTTCTGGTCGTGATTTTAATTTATTTAGAAGTTAGTAATTTTCGCCGAGATGGCGGTTTCTGTTGAAAAAAAGCTCTTCGTAGTGAATACAACAGAGAGGCGCCAGAGAAACGATTCTGGCCATTAGAAGTATTCAGTTCCCGCTAACCTAACACTGCCAATGAACAGTTAGATTGGCTATGAAAAGTAGAGCCCCCTGCTCAGTCGTCCATTTTCTTCGATACCCTACGTTTTAAACAATCCCTACAGCAAGAGCTCTGCCTCACTGGGACAAGATTTCTTTTGCCATCAAGATGTGCTTTCGGTGGTAACACATTACGAGAAAACTTAAGCTTTGGAACAGCAATTGTTGAAAAAGTGACAGATGCAACGAAGCAGCACTTACCAACGGAAACTACGCACAATAATTGTTTCGTGTAGTTTTCGTATTCTCCATTTAGCCAGAATGCTCAGCACCCTCTGTCAGTAGACGGAAGTATATTCATTCTCTTCTGTAGGCCCCGTCCTATCTGTAAGCTAATGCCAGATAGGCGAAGCAAACTGGCCTTATCCTAGAGCGTATAGAGAGACAAGTCACTCTCCTCTAACATGGGCTTAACTACACAAAAGTCGCTTATTCAGCTTTGATAGAATCCATAATATTTTAACTTTCTACGTTCCTCTTTCTAATAATGGTATTGGCATTGCTGACGTATGCTCTAGTAATTGCATAGTTTCAAATAAAACGTATTTCCGCGAAGGTGCTCGAAAGATGCCGAACAGAAAATTTAAATTACTGCAAGAATACTGGGACCGAAAATTAAATCAGTAACTACGTAGAGGGACTCATTTCTCAGTCCTGTTATTTTCTTGTGTGGTGAGCACCTGGTCGGTTCCTTAATTTGTTAGTTTATAGAAAAGCTTAATTTTTAATTACAGGTTTATGACTTTATCCATAATGGATATGAGGTCGTCTTTGTAAAAATCAGTTTAAAATGTTGGCTCAGCCATCTATTTACTTTGTAGAAAAACTAAAATTTACATATTTCGAAGTTTAAGCCTTCATCCTCAGAACAACTGTACAGGACTCTCTAAAAGTGATCAGTATACAACATAAACGACAACAATAAAAATAATAATATATTTTATTAATGATATGGCATTATTTTTGTAATAATACTATTTATTTTTTGTTGTTCTCTTTTGTATTTTGTATTAGTCACTTTTAGAGAGTTTTGTACAGTCAAGAGGGGCGCTTGAAAAGCCCGTGCAAAAATAAAAACTACTTATGTATTTGGGGTAAACATTTTTTACTTTTCGACATAGTCTCCTTTTAGACTTAAACTCTTCGTCCAACGCTGTTCTAATTTGTTGATCCCTTCCGAATAATAGGAACTCTCCAAGTCTGCAAAATAGCTATTAGTTGCTGCAATTACCTCCTCATTTGAACAAAATTTCTTTCCTGCTAGCCATTTCTTCAAATTGGGGAACACATAGTAGTCCGAGGGAGCCAAGTCAGGAGAATAGGGGGGATGTGAAACGAGTTGGAATCCTATTTCCATTAATTTCACGACCACAACTGCTGAGGTGTGTGCTGGTGCATTGTCTTGATGGAAAAGGACATTTTTGCGGTCCAATCACCGCCGTTTTTCTTGCAGCTCAGTTTTCAAACGCTCAGATAACGATGAATAATATGCGCCTGTAATAGTTTTACCCTTTTCCAGATAGTCGATGAGGATTATCCCTTGCGAATCCCAAAAGACAGTCGCCATAAACTTTCCGGCCGAAGGAATGGTCTTCGCCTTTTTTGGTGCAGACTCTCCCTTAGTAACCCATTGCTTAGATTGTTGTTTGGTCTCAGGAGTATAGTAGTGTATCCATGTTTCATCCAAAGTGACGAAACGACACTTAAAGTCCTGCGGATTCTTCCTGAACAGCTGCAAACCATCCTTGCAACACTTTACACTATTCCGTTTTTGATCAAGCTTGAGCAATCGCGGAACCCAACTTGCGGATAGCTTTCTCATGTCCAAATGTTTATGAAAAATATGAGTTATCCTTTCATTCGAGATGCCCACAGCACTAGCAATCTCACGCACCTTAACTCTTCTGTCATCCATCACCATATCATATATTTTATCAATGATTTCTGGAGTCGTAACCTCCACAGGGCGTCCAGAACGTTCAGCATCGCTTGTGCCCATATGGCCACTCCGAAAATTTTGAAACCACTTATAAACTGTTCTAATCGAATGTGCAGAGTCACCGTAATGTTTATCAAGCTTCTCTTTAGTCGCCTGAGGCGTTTTGCCTTTCATAAAGTAATGTTTAATCCCCACACGAAATTCTTTTTCGGCCGATTTTTTGACAACCACTCGACTTCCTTGATTCACAAGAATGCCGAACACAAAGAAATAGACCAATATCGCTGAAACTTGGTGTGCGGTCTTTCCAAAGATGCTACTAACTAAACATGACCTCGTTACGCTCCGGTGGTGCCATCTCTCGGGCTTTGCACGGGTTTTTCAAACATCCCTCGTATTCCAAGCACGTAGGCTCGACCTTTCAAACGCGTAAATTCTAATGTTTTGTATATTGTTAACAAGGTGGTTGAGGTGACATTTTACCATCAATGTTCCGTGTACAAAATAAACTCAATTCAATTTTGCTTATGCCTCCGAATCTTGTAGTTGGCTTTATAAGCCTAGTACGAAGCCATCTGAAATAAAATAAATAAGCAATTTGTAGATATAAGGGAGGGATTTAAAAGTTTCCGTTCGAAGGCCGTACAGCTCAGAATCGGTGGGCCAATCAGGCAAAATCGTTCTGAGCACTGATGGAATCGTCCCACTGTCGCACAGGTTTGGTAAAACGCCGTACCCTACTGCTTGTAGAAGTCTGTAGCTGCATGCTGCATATCCTCAGGACTCATCGACTCTTTAAGGACTTTTCTAAGGGAACGAAGCCATGATAATCGCATGGGAAGACATCAGGACTACAAGGAAAGTTCTCGAGTGTCTCCCACTGAAGTTGGTGTTATCTTCTACGTTACAGCATTTTCGACGTGGGGACGTGCGATGCAGAGAACTTGACGCTCCATTCCACAACAGTGGTTTTCGAGAGGCATGTCCCATACCCACTCTCAATTCTTCGATGGATATATACCGGTGTTTTTCCTTTCGCAACCAAGAAAAGAATAACAGCACATTTTTACTGTTTGGACGCATTTGGCAATTACGTCGCCATAGTTCACGTTTCCGCACATACCACACACATGTTGTACAGACACGAATTCCATATTAATCTCTTGTCTACATATCTGTGTTCATATATATACATCGGAGTCGCGCTACGTTGCATATACGCTGCAGCAAAGCCCTCAAATTGAAAGTTTTTGATTGCCCCTTATACACTACTGGCCATTAAAATTGCTACACCACGAAGATGACGTGATACAGACGCGAAGTTTAACCGACAGGAAGAAGATGCTGTGATATGCAAATGATTAGCTTTTCAGAGCATTCACATAAGGATGGCGCCGGTGGCGACACCTACAACGTGATGACATGAAGAAAGTTTCCAACCGATTTCTCATACACAAACAGCAGTTGACAGCCGTTGCCTGGTGAAACGTTATTGTGATGCCTCGTGTAAGAAGGAGAAATGCGTACCATCAAGTTCCCGACTTTGATAAAGGTCGGATTGTAGCCTATCACGATTGCGGTTTATCGTATCGCGACATTGCTGCTCGCGTTGGTCGAGATGCAATGACTGTTAGCAGAATATGGAATCGGTGGGTTCGGGAGGGTAATACGGAACGCCGTGCTGGATCCCAACGGCCTCGTATCACTAGCAGTCGAGATGACAGGCATCTTATTCGCATGGCTGTAACGGATCGTGCAGTCACGTCTCGGTCCGAATCAACAGATGGGGACGTTTGCAAGACAACTATCTGCACAAACAGTTCGACGACGTTTGTAGCAGCACGGACTATCAGCTCGGAGACCGTGGCTGCGGTTACTCTTGACACAGCATCACAGACAGAAGCGCCTGCGATGGTGTACTCGACGACGAACCTGGGTGCACGAATGGCAAAACGTCATTTTTTCGGATGAATCCAGGTACTGTTTCCAGCATCATGACGGTCGCATCCGTGTTTGGCGACACCGCGGTGAACGCACATTGGAAGCGTGTGTTCGTCATCACCATACTGGCGTATCACCCTGCGTGATGGTATGGGGTGCCATTGGTTACACGTCTCGGTCACCTCTTGTTCGCATTGACGGCACTTTGAACAGTGGACGTTACATTTCAGATGTGTTACGACCCGTGGCTCTACCTTCATTCGATCCCTGCAAAACCCTACATTTCAGCAGGATATTGCACGACCGCATGTTGCAGGTCCTGTACGGGCCTTTCTGGATACAGAAAATGTTCGACTGCTGCCCTGGCCAGCACATTCTCCGAATCTCTCATCAATTGAAAACGTCTGGTCAATGGAAGCCGAGCAACTGGCATGTCACAATACGCCAGTCACTACTCTTGATGAACTGTGGTATCGTGTTGAAGCTGCATGGGCAGCTGTACCTATACACGTCATCCTAGCTCTGTTTGACTCAATGCCCAGGCGTATCAAGGCCGGTATTACGGCCAGAGGTGGTTGTTCTGGGTACTGATTTATCAGGATCTATGCAACCAAACTGTTTGAAAATGTAATCACATGTCAGTTCTAGTATAACATATTTGTCGAATGAATACACGTTTATCATCTGCATTTCTTCTTGGTGTACCAATTTTAATGGCCAGTAGTGTATTAGTCCTACGGGGAACAAGTTTGCAATACAACACCACAGCCGGACGAACTCGTCCAGGGTACAGTGGGGGCACAATGAAACTTTTCTGCAAAAGCTTTTGTGTCTGATTTGAAATCATTTGCACTACCTAATGAAGAAGAGAACTGCAAAAATCCCTTTGCTGTCAGGCTATCGTTGTCGCGAATCCTGAGGACATTTTTAGTGCTGCTTTTGCTTTGGCAGTTATGACACCGACTTTGGTTTGCGCTCTTAGGATAATAAAGGCGCCACTACGTGAAACTGAACAGGGCAGTTTTCCAGAGCATTTCCAGGTAGGCATGTGGAAACTTTAGATCACGCATTGTATTCCCCAGAGTTCTTTCAGAAGTGGATTGAAATGATCGTGTGTAGTAATGGAACAGTGTACTGTACCCTTCGACTAACTCGCCGACATTTCACAGAGAGAAACGCTTGGTTGAAACGTTGTGGCGCAGTAACAGGACGACGAGGAAGTTTTATCTTTTGTTGCTTACTAAAGCGTGTGTCGAGTAGATGACGCACCACTGATGATTCACGCGTTTGGTAGCTAACATTCCACGCACGAAGCTGTCACTGCAGCCACGCCTAGGGAAATGTCCTTGCAGTTGCGCCGAATGGCGTCACCCGCACTTTTCTAATAGGCGCAAGCAGGAAAATAGTCAGCTAATTTTATTATTTATTTGTCCGATGATATCTTCTTTCTTGCACGACGAGCAGTGATTGATTTTATATTCACGACGTGTCGTAAAACAAAAATTACTACTCACCCTCGATTTTGAGCTGAAGATAATAGTTGGACACATGTTCATCCCATGTGTAGAAGAAAATGCACAGTTGTTCAAATCGATGTAAACGTCAAAATTAATAGTATCTCTATATCAGTTGTCTAGGAAACTCAGATATAATTTTGGAGCTCTTATTTACTTTATGCAGTAAAACCAGTTTACTTCTTGTAATCTCAGCTAGCTGAGAATTGTTCGTAACATTTTACGACTAGATTAAATAGGAGTGAATGCAGTAATCAGTTGATGTTGATATATTCATACGTACTCAGTCATAATAGAAATTTATGAACTTCAGCGGTATGGTTATACATATCACCTAAAAGCTAAACATGCATTTTCATGCGCTACTTACAGACGACTGACTCCTTTCGAACAAACATACGATGTTGCAGTTATAAATGTATTTGTATTCAATTAAATATTGAGGAAGGTTGGTAGTAGTTATTGCTAAGAAACGCATTTCCATTTATTAAGCATCTCCATATATTGTGTTCAACTGTTTTTATTACAATTAATGAATGAGAAAAGAAGCTCAGTGCAAAACAGTTAATCTTCAAACTATAATTTAATCAGTTTCCTTTAATTTACGTCTATGGTCACAATCTTTTCTGTTATATGTTGTTTCTCATATGATATGCTCAGGTAAAGTTCTCCAAAAATGAATAAACCATAGAATATCGTATTTAAACCATATATGTTATATGTTATTTCTCATATGATATGCTCAAGTAAAGTTCTCCAAAAATGAATAAACCATAGAATATCGTATTTAAACCATAAATTGAGGAAAGTGGCTGGTCAGTCTGGAAAAGGAAAGTAAGAGACTTGCAGGACTACGATGAAGATGCGTTGGATGTTATTGACCACAGATTAGTGAAGCCCCAGTCACTGGAAAAGGGTGCTGTAGAAATACAAGTCAAAAAGCACAAGGAACAGTTTGATTTAGATCGTAAGTCAAATAGTTATGCAAAGTGTGCGATAACAAGCGCTATAAGTGATTATGTGTGTCAAAAATTAAATTCCTTGAAGCGTCCATTTCAAGCCTCATCAAAATTTAAATTAAAATTTGTACATACTTTTTCTCTTCTAAATGGATACCACTTTCTCTTCATACTCTAGTGGCATTTTCTGAGATATTTTCGCATGCCAAGTCCGTGACGTTTCATCAACCTGTAGCACTAACGGCCTCCACTCTTAAAGTCGGTTAAGTTGCACTGTAGCACTAGTTTATGAGCGTTTATTTGAATCATTTTTGTATTAATTCCAGTGCCATTTGGACGGTATCCTTCATTTCAGTACGCCATCTTGTAGTTTTGGCCTTTTTAATTCAGTCTTCTACTTGCACATTTAGTCTTCCTCATTTTTTTAGTTCTTGTTTACTAGCCCGCCAACTGCAAATAGCTTTTCTGTTGGTGGAAGACAGTAATGCCGCTCTGTTTCCATGTTCTCCTGCATATGTTATTGCTTTCAATTTATAGCGCGTATCATATGAATATCTGTTATTTTTTTCCATTACGAAGCTAGCTACTAACAAAAATATTGCATTGTTACCAATAACACAAATGACTTTCTGTTCAAGTCCATTGGCATCGTCTACTGCAGTGAGGCCTCATAGGCTAGGTATTTTCTGTGATTTGTCAAATGCATTTGATTGTGTGAACCACAACATCCTTTTAAATAAATTAGAATTCTATAGTGTCACAGGCAATGCTGCAAAATGGTTCAAGTCATACCTCGCTAACAGGAAACAAAGGGTGTCGGTGCAAGGGACTAGTGAATTAAGTCATCAGTCATCATCAGAATGGGAAGAAATTACATGTGGTGTCCCACAAGGATCCATCTTAGGGCCATTGCTTTTTCTTGTGTACATTAATGATCTCTCATCAGTTACACTGCCAGAAGCAGAGTTCGTTTTGTTTGCAGATGACACAAGTATTGCAATAAATAGTATGTCGAGTGTAGTTCTAGAAAGATCTGCTAATGATATTTTCATAGATATTAATAAATGGTTTAAAGCCAACTCACTGACATTAAACTTCAAAAAGACTCACTATATGCAATTCAGAACCTGTAAGAGGTTTCCACCCAGCATATGCATAAAGTATGAAGATGAGCAGATAGAAGAGGTTGACAGTCTTAAATTCCTGGGATTACAACTTGATAATAAATTCAGTTGGGAGGAGCACACCACAGAACTGCAGAAACGCCTTAACAAATCTGTATTTGCAACTCGAGTGTTAGCAGACATAGGCGGCATAAAAATGAAAAAACTTGCATACTTTGCCTACTTTCATTCCATAATGTAATATGGTATAATATTTCGGGGTAACTCTTCAAGTCAAACAATAGTTTTCAGAGTCCAAAAGCGTGTAATACGTATTATTTGTGGAGTAAATTCACGGACGTCCTGTAGAAACCTCTTCAAAAGAACTGGGTATACTAACTACTGCCTTTCAGTATATTTACTCCTTAATGAAATTTGTCCTAAATAATATATATCTTTTTCCAACAAACAGCTCAGTTCATACATACAATACAAGGAACAAAAATGATCTGCACAAGGACATAAAAGCATTTACTTTAGTTCAAAAAGGGGTCCACTACTCAGGAACACTCATCTTCAATAATTTGTAAGCAAACATAAAAAATTTAGTTACAAATAAAGATCAGATTAAAGGAACCTTAAAGACTTACTAGTGGTCAACTCCTTCTACTCCATTGACGAATTTTTTAAAAGAAACAAATGATGTATATACTCATACTATTAGTATTGTTATTTCAGCTAAAAAAAATTGACATGTTCCACATCCATGAGGATCTCCTCAGTACGGATCTATGGAACGAAAAACTAATCTAATCTAATCTCTAATCTAGGTAGTGTTCTGGGTTTGGGCTGGCGGGGCGTGAGGGCGACAGCGTTAGCAAGCTTGAGAATCCCCTCAACTCACGTTCGTCGCATCAGTACATTGCTGCTGTCAGTTGAATCCAATGTTACCAGATACAGATACGTAGGTGTACCGCGGCGTCGAATATATGGCCATTTTTAAGACTGGGCGGGAATTTTAAATCAAACACTGGACATTTTTGTACTAATTTCGAGTATAAGAGGCACTTAAATTTTGGAGGCAATTTTTCGAAGAAAAGAACGTAAAATATGGTACCTGGTAAGGATCCAAGATAGATGAACAATGTTTAAGAGCCGGCTGAAAAAGCGCAATGTATGCCACTTCCTTCGTGGACAAGTTACATTTCCTTAAGATCCTTCCTATGAATATCAATCTGGTCTCTGCCTTTATGTGATCATTCCACTTAAGGTCACTGTGGATAGTTACTCCTAAATATTTTACGGTAGGTACTGTTCCTACCAATTAATCATCAATAGTGTAGTTGTGCAGTCGTGGACTTATTTTCCTATGTATGCGCAATATGTTACGTTTATTTATCTTTAGAATGAGCTGTCAGAGCCTGGACCATTCATCAGTGCTCTGCACGTCATTCTGCAAATCGATACTGTCTTCTGGAAGAAGATTAAATTTAACAGACAATATGTTACATCATTTCACATTTCATTATTTACATCCTCGCATCCTGAGTTTCACTCCAACTTCTGCAACTTTATTTCTTCCGCTGCTTGTACATAGAGATATACAGAGGGGTCCAAAAAAATGTGTCCACTGTTTAAAAGTCCATAACTTGCAAACTAATTGACCGAGTTGTCTCATTTTTGGTGAAAGTGTAGCTTAAAGTCCAACTTAAAGATATCACTGTAGGTGTTCGAAATGGTCACCATTAACATCCACACACAAACGATGCCGCCGAAATGCAGCACGTACTGACTGCAACGTGTTCAGTTGCATATTTGCACATGACTGTACGATGGATTCTCGAAGTTGATCCAATGTGCGTGGCTTTTGTCGATGAACCACGTCCTTTAGTGCTCCCCACAGGTAAAAGTCCAGAGGAGTTAGGTCTGGGGAACGTGGTGGATACGCCACAGCACTTCTACGGCCTATCCATCTTCCGGGTAGATTTTCGTCGAGGTACGCCCTAACACGATTTTGGTAGTGGGCTGGGGTACCATCTTGTTGAAAGTAGACTCTTCTGTCTCCATACAAGACTCGGATGGCAGGTAAAATGGATGTCTGAAGCTTCTGAAGGTGCACCTAACCGGTAACTGTGCCGTCAAAGAAGAATGGCCCAATCAATCCCCGGTAAGACAACCCACTCCACACATTTACTCCTGGCAAATTCACGGCTTTGTCTACATGAACGTTCGGATTTTCGGCGGCCCAGTAGATGCAATTGTGGCGATTTACTGTACCATTTAGTTTGAACTGTGCCTCATCAGACCAGACAATCATCTCTGCAAACTCTTCATCGTTGCCCACCATGTTAGTAAACCACTCGCAGTACTCCATTCTACGATCTGGGTCAAAATGGTTCAAATGGCTCTGAGCACTATGGGACTCAACTGCTGAGGTCATTAGTCCCCTAGAACTTAGAACTAGTTAAACCTAACTAACCTAAGGACATCACAAACGTCCATGCCCGAGGCAGGATTCGAACCTGCGACCGTAGCGGTCTTGCGGTTCCAGACTCCAGCGCCTTTAACCGCACGGCCACTTCGGCGATCTGGGTCGTCCTTGTTCATTGCGTGTAGCAATCGTAGGATGTAGCACTTCCACTTTGCTGTCTTCAAATCATTAAAGGACGTCGTTTATCGACAAAAGCCACGCACGTTGGATGAACTTCGAGAATCCATTGTACATTCATGTGCAAATATCCAACTGAACACGTTGCAGTCAGTAGTTCGTGCTGCAGTTCGGCGGCATCGTTTGTGTGTGGATGTTAAGTTGGACTTTAAGCTACACTTTCACCGAAAATGAGACAACTCCGTCAGTTAGTTTGCAAGTTATGGACTTTTAAACAATGGATACATTTTCTTGGACTCCTCTGTAGTAGACGAGAGAAACTGGATCCCTTCCTATATTACCCATGAATCCTTATATACCGAGCGAGGTGGCGCAGTGGTTAGACACTGGATTCGCGTTCGGGAGGACGACGGTTCAATCCCGCGTCCGGCCATCCTGATTTAGGTTTTCCGTGATTTCCCTAAATCACTCCAGGCAAATGCTGGGATGGTTCCTCTGAAAGGGCACGGCCGACTTTCTTCCCCATCCTTCCCTAATCCGATGAGACCGATGACCACGCTGTCTGGTCTCCTTCCCCAAAAACAACCAACAACAATCCTTATACCATGTACTTATTTTTCTAATGGCTTCAAACGTCTTGTACCCTTGAGCATTATCGAACGATTTTTCCAGGTCGAAAAACTCTGTGAAGCTGTTTTGGTTTTTTTTTATGACTATTTCCACGATCAAAAGCAACGTAATAATTGCCTCCCTAACGCCTTTACTTTTCCTAAACCAAAACTGATCGTCATACAACAGATTCAGAATGCGTCTTTTACTCTCAAGTGCAATGGGCGCTGCTGTGAAACTTTATAACGAATTAAAATAGTGCGCCCTTGCTGGATTCAATCCGGGGACCCTCCATTTCACGGCAATGCTCTCCCCGCGTCAACTGCCAAGCCGCGACTTCTGTCAGCATTCCTGTCCTACCTTCTCCGCCACGAAATTTCAAAACACTGCGCCTCCTGCTGCTTTGAAAACAATACTCTAGCTCTGCCATTTCTCTCCAGAATCCTTTCCTCTATGAGTGACAGACCAGCATGGTACGTATGAGAGTTTTTGTGCAGTTTGGGAAAAGTGGGAAATAGTTGCTGACAGAAGTGAAAAGGAAGGAAGGAAGATTAGAGCTGTCGTCAACGCGATAATTAGAAACGGAACACAACCTCGGATTACGAAAGTTTGGGAAGGAGATCGTCCGTGTCCTCTTCAGAGGAACTATCCCGGCATTTGCCTGAAGCGATTTAGGGAAATCAGAAAAAGTCTGAACCTGGATGGTCCGACGGGGATTTGAACCGACGTCCTCCCGAATGTGAGTCCCATGTGTTAACCACTGCCCCATCTAGCCCAGTTACAGGAGTGAACCTGTACGGAGAGGTCATGAGTCGTCCCTTGTCCTCTCAGAAAATTAATTATAGTTATCAAAAGTGATTCAAATGGCTCTGAGCACTCTGCGACTTAACTGCTGAGGTCATCAGTCCCCTGTAACATACAACTACTTAAACCTAGCTAACCTAAGGACATCACACACATCCACGCCCGAGGCAGGATTCGAACCTGCGACCGTTGCGGTCGCGCGGCTCCAGACTGTAGCGCTTAGAACAGCTCGGCCACCCGGGCCGGCTATAGTTATCAGTAAGGAATTTGTAAACCATGTCACATGACGAGAAACAAAAAATGTTGGCTCTTCATTAGCTGCATCCACAACCTACAGGCTTCCAAATGTATCGTTTGCATGCAAAGAGTTTCAGTTGTGCGATAAGCATGCGCTCTTTTAAACAGTCCTCACACGCTCAGTGTTATTGAAACAATAATATTTCGTCAACATATTGCCCGAAATGCGAGGCCAAGTACGACACAATACCGTATTGTTGTGCAACATTTATGTTTGTGCATGTCAGTTAAAACTCTGCCTTCATATTGATTAACATGTCACTGCTCGATGATGTTAATATAAATATCGGCTGAGTTACGTGCCTTGCAAAAAACAACCAGACACCAGGGAGAACGAGCGAAACAAGCCCGAGAAGCTTTCTGAGCAGCATAGATTTGCAAATCAGGGAAACAACTAATTACAACTGAAACAAATGAACTGTATAATTTTTCGTGCACATGTGCTGTTTTCTATTTATTTCTCCACTTTAACAACTGTTGAACGTGACATAAAGCAATTATGCTGCTGACACCTTACACGAGAGATCTCAACAGCTGTTAGAAAAATAAATATATACGCTCACTGAATAGCTGACCAGATCTTATTCATCAAATCTGAGAACTCCTTGCCGGCCGAAGTGGCCGAGCGGTTCTAGACGCTACAGTCTGGAACCGCGCAACCGCTACGGTCGCAGGTTCGAATCCTGCCTCGGGCGTCGATGTGTGTGATGCCCTTAGGTTAGTTATTGTATGTATTATATTGTATATTAACCAGGGACCTAGAAACGACGGAGAGGCTCCGTCCCCGCCGCAGCCGTAGTGGTCCACAACTCCACGACGACTACCGCGGTCCACTTCACCCCTCCGCAACCCCACACCGAACCTAGTGTTATTGGGCGTCTCGGCCCCCGTCGGACCCCCCAGGGAACGTCTCACACCAGACGAGTGTAACCCCTATGTTTGCGTGGTAGAGTAATGGTGGTGTACGCGTACGTCGAGAACTTGTTTGCGCAGCAATCGCCGACATAGTGCAACTGAGGCGGAATAAGGGGAGCCAGCCAGCATTCGCCGAGGAAGATGGAAAATCGCCTAAAAACCATCCACAGACTGGCCGGTTCACCGGACCTCGACACAAATCCGCCGGGCGGATTCGTGCCGGGGACCAGCCGTGAGTTAGACCGCACGGCCAACCGGACGGGCTTAGGTTAGTTAGGTTTAAGTAGTTCTAAGTTCTAGGGGACTGATGACCTCAGAAGTTAAGTCCCATAGTGCTCAGAGTCATTGGAACAACATTTTTGTCTTTGTTTTGAGAACTCCTACGAGGAAAATAAACGTTTCTGCCTACTGTCATGACACCAAGATCTTCAGTTTCTCTATTTTGGATAAAGAGGTTACTGACGTTTCCTAATCAATGACGAAATTCTTTCATAATGGTGCTTTCATGTACGTCTTCCTGTCCACTTTCTAATCTTTTTCATTTTTTTAATTCATTGCGGAAATTCGTTTGGAGCGAATTGAATTTCTCAAGGTATCGGCAGGAACTGACGTGTATTGCGCAATATTACCCTCATACGATACAATATTATTGCGTAATATCGAGATATATTGAACGAGCGTCAATATTTCTGAAGCTCTTAAGGCTTCTTCAGTATACTGGCAAAACCTCGACACTCATCTCAAGCGGTAAATATGACCCCTTTATCTACATCTACATCTACATGACTACTCAGCAGTTCGTTACTGAGGCCGGCCGGGGTGGCCGAGTGGTTCTAGGCGCTACAGTCTGGAACCGCGCGACCGCTACGGTCGCAGGTTCGAATCCTGCCTCGGGCACGGATGTGTGTGATGTCCTTAGGTTACTTAGGTTTACGTAGTTCTAAGTTCTAGGGGACTGATGACCTCAGAAGTTAAGTCCCATAGTGCTCAGAGCCATTTGAACCATTTTTTTCGTTACTGAGCGCCTGGCAGACGGTTCATAGAACTCCTTCACACTATTCCTCTAATATTCCGCTCGAGGACTGAGGGCTGGAAAGGCGAACATTTAAATATTTCTGTCAGAGCTCTGATTTCTTATATTTTATTACCACGATCATTTCTCCATATGAAGGTGGGCGCCAACAAAATAATATCGTATTCTGAGGAGAAAGTTCGTGATCGAAATTTCATAAGATCCTGTCACAACGAAAAACGTCTTATTTTAATGATTGCCGCCTTAAATTCGTGTATCATATCCGTGACACTATCTCCCCTGTCTCGCGAAAATACAAAAAGAGCTCCCTTCCTTGAACTTCTCGGTGTACTCCTTCAGTGCTACCTGATGCGGATCCAATACCGCGCAGCAGTACTCCAGAGAAGGACGAAAAGCATTGTGTAGATAGTCTCTTTAGTAGATCTGTTGCATATTCTAAGTGTTCTGTCAATAAAACGTTGTCTTTGGTTCGCTTTCCACACAACTTTATCTATGTGATTGTTCCAGTTTGTTATTCTCGATTGCAATCTCTAGGTATTTAGTTGAATTTACAGCCTTTAGGTTTGTGTGATTTGTCATGTATCTGAAATTTAACTGATTCCTTTTAGTACTCATGTGGATGACCTTATATTTTTAGTTTTTTAGACTCAAATGCCACTTTTCGCACCATACAGATCCCTTACCTAAATCATTTTTCAGTTGGTTTCGATCATCTGATGACATTTATAAGACGGTAAATGACAGCATCGCCTGTAAGAAATCTAAGAAGGCTGCTCAGATTGTCTCCTAAAGTAGTTTTACAGATTAGGAACACCAAAGAACCAATAACATCTCATTGGGGAACGCCAGATGTCACTTCTGTTTTACTCGATGACTTTCCATCAGTTACTACGAACCGTCACCTTTCTGACATGAAATAAGGAATCCAGTCGCATAACTGAGACGATACTCCACAGGCACGCAATTTGACTAGAATTCCCGTGTGACAGACGTTGTTAAATGCCTTCTGGGAATCTAGAAATGTTAAATCAATTTGGGATCCCCTCTCGATGGTTGTCAATGCTATGTATTTCTGTAGTAGTATTCGCCTGTGTGTATTTGTGTCATAAATAATATGAAGCTCTTCTGGAAAAGAAACTGATACAGTGTAGCTACTTATTGAATAAATGCAGTACTTCTTTTACAAAAACTATTTTCTGTTCATAGTGTTTTTCATAGTCATATTGTTTTGTATCTTCTTGCCGGCCTGTGTGGCCGAGCGGTTCTAGGCGCTTCAGTCAGGAACTGCGCGACCGCTACAATCGCAGGTTCGAATCCTGCCTCGTTCATGGGTGTGTGTGATGTCCTTAGTTAGTTAGGTTTAAGTAGTTTAAGTTCTAGGGGCCTGATGACCTCAGATGTTAAGTCCCATAGTGCTCAGAGCCATTTGAACCATTTGTATCTTCTTGTGCGTCATAATTTTAAAAGTTTCGTGGAACAAAGAATGTCAGCAAGAGCACTGCCGGCGAAAGGTGAGGATCTGGGTTCGACTTTCAGCCAGAACACAACATGAATCTGTCATGTAGTATGCAACAGTTCTCCAGCTTTACATTATGAGCTGTCAAGCTGACTGTGCATTTAATTCCCGACGTGTGTGACAGAAATTTTGGATCAGGCAGGCTGGCCGCAGAATGTGGGGACCACAGCCTGACGATTGTTGACTGCGACCTCTGAAACGCTGTTTACGTGCCAAGGATTATCACGAGAGGCAATAATTTACTTAATAGAAACCACTGCACGCCAGTGCGTGGCAAGCCGAAACGAAAGTGTCAACACAGGGAGGGGGACGGAGGTGGGCTTATGCTGGGTGTTTATCTGAGGGAGCCGCCCGTGCGTACGTGACAGCTGAGTCGCCTCTGTTTACTTCTCTCTCTGCGGCGAAGTGACAGCGACGTGCGTCTTGAAGAGCTGAGAGGCCACTTAGGGAATCCCTAGCCTGCCAGGCTTCGTCTGTCTGACCATTTGTTACGACGTGGTCAGTCGCACCGTACGCACGCGGAAGGCGTACTGTATCAGCCTAGTGCAGAACAAGGAGCCCAGCAACTGATGCGGGCAGAGAGAATCATATCAGTTTCGTGCAAAGAGAAGAGATCGAATAAACGAAGTACTATTTCTCACCAAATAAAACTAGAAACTTTTGAAATAACTAATTAATCGCCAAAGATACTATTGCTACTACTTTATAACACAGTGACGACACTGCGCCCTCCTAGCATCATTGGGGTAAATATGAGCACATAAGCACATTGGAAATATATAATCTGCCTTGTTTTCAAAACTATTATTTTCAAAACATATGACTTTCTCCCTCTGAATCAATTATATCAAATGATGTTTCGCTTATTTTTATATTTACGAGGGGCGTTTGAAAAGTCCGTGCAAAGTCCGAGAGATGGCACCATCGGCGCGTATCGAGGTCATGTTTAGTTAGCAGCATCTTTGGAAAGAACGCACACCATGTTTCAGCCATATTGGTCTATTTCTTTGTGTTTGACATTCGTGTGAACCAAGGAAGTCGATTGTAAAAAAATCGACGAAGATGAATTTCGTTTGGTGATTAAACATTACTTTATGAAAGGCAAAACGCCTCAGGAAACTAAAGAGAAACTTCATAAACATTACGGTGACTCTGTACCTTCGATTAGAATAGTTTATAAGTGGTTTCAAAATTTTCGGAGTGGCCACATGGCCACAAGTGATGCTGAACGTTCTGGATGCCCTGTGGAGGTTACAACTCCAGAAATCATTGATAAAATCCATGATATGGTGATGGATGACAGAAGAGATAAGGTGCGTGAAATTGCTAGTGATGTGGACATCTCGAATGAACGGGTACATCATATTTTCCATAAACATTTCGACATGAAAAGGCTATCCGAAAGACGGGTTCTGCTATTGCTCACACTTGACGGAAAACGAAATCGTGTGAAGTGTTGCAAGGACGGTTTGCACCTGTTCAGGAAGAATCTGTAGGACTTTAAGTGTCGTTTCGTCACTTTTAATGAAATATGGATACATTACTACACTCCTGAGACCAAACAACAATCTAAACAATGGGTTACCAAGGGAGAATCTGCACCAAAAGACGAAGACCGTTCCTTTGGCCGGAAAGGTTATGGCGACTGTCTTTTGGGGTTCTCAAGGGGTAATCCTCATCGACTATCTGGAAAATGGTAAAACTATTACAGGTGCATATTATTCATCGTTATTGGACCGTTTGAAAACCGAGCTGCAAGAAAAACGCTGGCGATTTGACTGTAAAAATGTCCTTTTTCATCTTGACAATGCACCAGCACACCCCTCAGCAGTTGCGGTCGCAAAATTAATGGAAATGAGGAGGTGATTGCAGAAACTAATAGTTGTTTTGTAGACTTGGACAACTGCTATTATTGAGAATGGATCAACAAATTAGAACAGCATTAGACGAATTGTATAAGTCTAAAAGGAGACTATGTCGAAAAATAAAAAAGGTTTACCCCAAACATGCAAGTTGTTTTTATTTTTGCACAGACTTTTCAAACGCTCATCATACAACACATTAAAATTTATTCATGTTTTTTTTGCACTGAGTACAACTGACGTCAAAATGACCCCAACCTAAATTGTTTGTTTCTTCCTTGAATGTACCATTTATGAAAATACAATGAAGAATATTATGTTGAACAGATATTATACGAAACACTGCAGCAATGAAAATATTATTTCCTACTTATTTTTGTACCCATTGTTAGGGTTTCTCGGATCAGCTGTTATTGTACTCTTCCTAGTACCACTGGGGTCAATACGACCCTGTAAGTACATTGGAAAATCATATCTTCCTTGTTTTCAAAGCTATTTACTTTGCAAAATATCTGATTTTCTCTCTCTGAATCAGTTTTATTCACTTTTATGTTTACAACACATTAAAATTTACTCAAAGTTTTTGCACTGAGTGCCCAGGGTTCGCCGCGTGGGATTAGCCGAGCAGTCTGAGGTGCTGCAGTCATGGACTGTTCAGCTGATCCCGGCGGAGGTTCGAGTCCTCCCTCGGGCATGGGTGTGTGTGATTGTCCTTAGGATAATTTAGGTTAAGTAGTGTGTAAGCTTAGGGACTGATGACCTTAGCAGTTAAGTCCCACAAGATTTCACACACATTTGAATATTTGAACCACTGGGTTCGAAATGATCCCAATGTAAATTTCTTATTGTTTCATGAAGCTAATATTTGTGAAAATAGAATCATTACTGTTACACTGAACAACACTAATCTACAAAAGGGCTCTGAGAACTATGGGACTCAACTGCTGAGGTCATTAGTCCCCTAGAACTTAGAACTACTTAAACCTAACTAACCTAAGGACATCACACACATCCATGCCCGAGGCAGGATTCGAACCTGCGACCGTGGCGGCCGCGCGGTTCCAGACTGAAGCGCCTACAACCGCTCAGCCACTGCGGCCGGCTGTTGTTTCATATACTGTAATGGATAATTCCCTCTCTCCGTAGCGGTCGCGCGGTTCCACACTGAAGCGCCTAGAACCGCACGGCCACTGCGGCCGGCAGTCCGGAACCGCGTGACTGCTACGGTCGCAGGTTCGAATCCTGCCTCGGGCATGGATGTGTGTGATGTGCTAAGGTTAGTTAGGTTTAAGTAGTTCTAAGTTCTAGGGAACTGATGACCTCAGATATTAAGTCTCATAGTGCGCTTTTTTTTCTTTTTTCCTTTTTTTTGTAATTTTTATACCTATACATATACATGTTCCAAAATTCTACAACTGATCGATGTTAGAAATGTAGGTCTATAGTTCTGCACATCTGTTCGACGTCCCTTCTTGAAAACGGGGATGACCTGTGCCCTTTTCCAATCCTTTGGAACGCTACGCTCTTCTAGAACCTACGATACACCGCTGCAACAAGGGGGGCAAGTTCGTTCGCGTACTCTGTGTAAAATCGATCTGGTATCCCATCAGGTCCAGCGGCGTTTCCTCTTTTGAGCAATTTTAATTGTTTCTCTATCCCTCTGTCTTCTATTTCGATATCTACCATTTTGTCATCTGTGCGACAATCTAGAGAAGGAACTACAGTGTAGTCTTCCTCTGTGAAACAGCTTTGGAAAAAGCTATTTAGTGTTTCGGCCATTAGTCTGTCATCCTCTGTTTCCGTACCATTTTGGTCACAGAGTGTCTGGACATTTTGTTTTGATCCACCTACCGCTTTGACATAAGACCAAAATCTCTTAGGATTTTCTGTCAAGTCAGTACATAGAACTTTACTTTCGAATTCATTGAATGCCTCTCGCATAGCCCTCCTCACACTACATTGCACTTCGCGTAATTTTTGTTTGTCTGCAAGGCTTTGGCTGTATTTATGTATGCTGTGAAGTTCCCTTTGCTTTCGCAGCAGTTTTCTAACTCTGTTGTCGTACCACGGTGGCTCTTTTCCATCTCTTACGATCTTGCTTGGTACATACTCATCTAATGCATATTGTACGATGGTTTTGAACTTTGTCCACTCATCCTCAATCCTATCGAGCCGATGCAAACGAAAAGTCATATTGGCGTGCTCAAATCATCGATAGACAAAGGAAAGGAGGTGACAAAGAGCGTCAAAGTAATCAACAAATAATTTAAAACAATGTATGGCGGGAGTTCTGAAAATACGGGATATATGTTGAAAAACATGGGACCCGGGATTTTCGACCAAATACGTGATTACTTGTGCATAAACTACCTTGGTTTATTTTCTGCAAAACTGTACATTTTCAGCCCTAGTTCGGACCACTTTCCAGTAGCTAAATACACTCCTGGAAATGGAAAGAAGAACACTTTGACACCGGTGTGTCAGACCCACCATACTTGCTCCGGACACTGCGAGAGGGCTGTACAAGCAATGATCACACGCACGGCACAGCGGACACACCAGGAACCGCGGTGTTGGCCGTCGAATGGCGCTAACTGCGCAGCATTTGTGCACCGCCGCCGTCAGTGTCAGCCAGTTTGCCGTGGCATACGGAGCTCCATCGCAGTCTTTAACACTGGTAGCATGCCGCGACAGCGTGGACGTGAACCGTATGTGCAGTTGACGGACTTTGAGCGAGGGCGTATAGTGGGCATGCGGGAGGCCGGGTGGACGTACCGCCGAATTGCTCAACACGTGGGGCGTGAGGTCTCCACAGTACATCGATGTTGTCGCCAGTGGTCGGCGGAAGGTGCACGTGCCCGTCGACCTGGGACCGGACCGCAGCGACGCACGGATGCACGCCAAGACCGTAGGATCCTACACAGTGCCGTAGGGGACCGCACCGCCACTTCCCAGCAAATTAGGGACACTGTTGCTCCTGGGGTATCGGCGAGGACCATTCGCAACCGGCTCCATGAAGCTGGGCTACGGTCCCGCACACCGTTAGGCCGTCTTCCGCTCACGCCCCAACATCGTGCAGCCCGCCTCCAGTGGTGTCGCGACAGGCGTGAATGGAGGGACGAATGGAGACGTGTCGTCTTCAGCGATGAGAGTCGCTTCTGCCTTGGTGCCAATGATGGTCGTATGCGTGTTTGGCGCCGTGCAGGTGAGCGCCACAATCAGGACTGCATACGACCGAGGCACACAGGGCCAACACCCGGCATCATGGTGTGGGGAGCGATCTCCTACACTGGCCGTACACCACTGGTGATCGTCGAGGGGACACTGAATAGTGCACGGTACATCCAAACCGTCATCGAACCCATCGTTCTACCATTCCTAGACCGGCAAGGGAACTTGCTGTTCCAACAGGACAATGCACGTCCGCATGTATCCCGTGCCACCCAACGTGCTCTAGAAGGTGTACGTCAACTACCCTGGCCAGCAAGATCTCCGGATCTGTCCCCCATTGAGCATGTTTGGGACTGGATGAAGCGTCGTCTCACGCGGTCTGCACGTCCAGCACGAACGCTAGTCCAACTGAGGCGCCAGGTGGAAATGGCATGGCAAGCCGTTCCACAGGACTACATCTAGCATCTCTACGATCGTCTCCATGGGAGAATAGCAGCCTGCATTGCTGCGAAAGGTGGATATACACTGTACTAGTGCCGACATTGTGCATGCTCTGTTGCCTGTGTCTATGTGCCTGTGGTTCTGTCAGTGTGATCATGTGATGTATCTGACCCCAGGAATGTGTCAATAAAGTTTCCCCTTCCTGGGACAATGAATTCACGGTGTTCTTATTTCAATTTCCAGGAGTGTACATTTGCTGATTACTGAAATTTACGATGGTAAACAGTGTCATACAAGCGCTTTTCTTGTTTATTGTTGCTGTTTAGCTGAAACGTAGTTTCTAAAAAGGCTAACAATATAAAATGCGCGTGTTTTTAAGGTGATTATAAACGGCAACTGTACACTGAAGAATTTATATAAAATATTTTTTTAATACACTCAGTTGACAATTCTCGTTATACAACAGAGCATTATACTTTATTGCAGCTACAGGAAATGAGCAACAGGTGAGAAGTGTTATGGAGGAAGAATACTTTGGAGAGGATGTGGGACGAGAAAGTTGAGGGTGACGAGTGCGAGCCAAGCGTTTAGAAAGAGCGGGATAATTTTGAGTGGTGGCGGGAGGGGGTTGTGACGTGGAGAGTAAGGGAGTGTTCCGGAAGGGTGGGCTGATCTCGTAGCGGATTTCGTGGTCAGACTGGGGGGAGTCGGTTAACGGTTTGTTGGTGCGGATGTGGAGAGTATGTTCGTGTAAGGCTGTGCGATGTGCTGGTACTAGTATGACAACGGAGGACAAGAGTTAACAATCATGGATTAAGACACTCACTACCACTGCGAAGAATGTATTACACAATAGGTTGTCAGAGAACCAGTGATAATTTACTGCTTGTTATTGCTACACTATGTGATCAAAAATACCCAGACACACAAAAAACATACGTTTTTCATATTATGTGCACTGTGCTGCCACCTACTGCCAGGTACTCCGTATCAGTGACCTCAGCAGTCATTAGACAACGTGAGAGAGCAGAATGGAGCGCTCCGTGGACCTCACGGACTTCGAACGTGGTCAGGTGATTGGGTGTCACTTGTGTCATACGTCTGTACGCGAGATTTCCACACTCCTAAACATCCCTAGTTCCACTGTCTCCGATGTGATAGTGAAGTGGAAACGTAAAGGGACACGTACAGCGCAAAAGCGGACAGGCCGACCTCTTCTGTTGACTGACAGAGACCGCCAACAGTTGAAGATGTTCGTAAGTGTAATAGGCAGATATCTATCCAGACCATCACACAGGAATTCTAAACCGCATCAGGATCCACTGCAAGTACTATGACAGTTAGTTGGGAGGTGAGAAAACTTGGATTTCATGGTTGAGTGGCTGCTCGTAAGCCACACATCACGCCGGCAAATGACAAACGACGCCTCTCTTGGTGTAAGGAGCGTAAACATTGGACGACTGAACAGTGGAAAAACGTTGTGTGGAGTGACGAATCACGGTACACAATGTGGCGATCCGATGGCATGGTGTGGGTATGGTGAATTCCCGGTGAACGTCATCTGCCAGCGTGTGTAGTGGCAACAGTAAAATTCGGAAGCGATGGTGTTGTGGTGTGGTCATGTTTTTCATGGAGGGGGTTGGACCCCTTGTTGTTTAGCGTGGCACTATCACAGCACAGGCCGACACTGATGTTTTAAGCACCATCTGGCAATTCGGGGATCGCGATTAAATCTTTCAACACGATAGAGCACCTGTTCATAATGCACGGTCTGTGGCGGAGTGGTTGCAGAACAATAACATCCCTGTTAATGGACTGGCCTGCACAGAGTCCTGCCATGAATCCTATAGAACACCTTTGAGATATTTTGGAACGCCGACTGCGTGTCAGGCCTCACCAAACGACATCGATTCCTCTCCTCAGTGCAGCACTCCGTGAAGAATCGGCTGCTATTCCCCAAGAAACCTTCCAGCATCTGATTGAACGTATGCCTGCGAGAGTGGAAGCTGTCACAAAGGCTAAGGGTGGGCCAACACCATATTGAATTCCAGCATTACCGATGGAGGATGCCACGAACTTGTAGGTCATTTTCAGCCACGTGTCCGGATACTTTTGATCACATAATGTACGTATCAGTTTGCCAGTGAAAAGGGAAGTCTCCTGATCCTATGCAGATACAATTAGTGTCAGTTGCTCTCATAGTTTAGATGACAGAGGACGAGACTCTTCGGCGTTTGGCTAGGGCTCGTCCCAGGTCCAATCTTTGTATCCCTGTCGGTCGGTTTTAGGAAACCAAACGAAGACCACTTTGACGATACCTTCTCTGCCGGTCCATTTGAATTTGCGAACGCAACGGCGCAACGTATCAAATTTTTTTTCTTAAGAATCATTTCTCAGCGCAATTTACCCTGCAACATCCTTATAAGCTCATTAGACTGTTTCTGACCACCCTGTATACTTATCACTTGCTATTAATCCCATTAATGGTGTATATGCCCATCCTGATTTCAAAATGTAATTTGCACACAACGAATAGTCAGTCCTGCAGCAGGACTGATGCGTAACATACAATTCAACTGAGAGCAAATCTACAATACGACCGTCAGTATAACTCCGTCCGAACAGGCCTTGGAAGGCCCAACGGTACCGACCGGCCGCCGTGTCATCCTCAGCTCACAGCCGTCACTGGATCCGGAGATGGAGGGGCAAGTGGTCAGCACACTGCTCTCCCTGCCATATGTCAGTTTACGAGACCGGAGCCGCTACTTCTCAATCAAGTAGCTCCTCAGTTTGCCTGACAAGGGCTGAGGGCACCCCGCTTGCCAACAGCACTCGGCAGACCGGATGATCATCCATCCAAGTGTTAGCCCAGCCCGACAGCGCTATCTTCCGTGATCTGAAGGGAACTGGTGTTACCACTGCGGTAAGGCCGTTGGCCCACCGTCAGTATAGCTGTTCTGGAACTGCCACTTGTCATTACCGAATGTTCTGTTAAAACTATGGTATGCAGCCTGATTCAGAAGTCATTTCCCATAGGACAAAGTCTACGTTGGTGATTCACAGTCTTGGCACATAGGACAAAATTGTTTAC
Organism: Schistocerca serialis cubense; assembly: GCF_023864345.2. Classification (NCBI taxonomy): domain Eukaryota; kingdom Metazoa; phylum Arthropoda; class Insecta; order Orthoptera; family Acrididae; genus Schistocerca; species Schistocerca serialis. The sequence continues at coordinate 419,765,248 of NC_064644.1, forward strand.
AGGGATATGACAGGAATGGATCATTCGAAGCAAAAAAGTCTAGTAAATATGGGCGCAAAACTGCATACCTTCAGAGCGATGAGCACTTGTTCAATAGAAGACATGTAGTAGTGATAGAAGAGGTGTATTTCACAGCAGCGAAGATGAACGAGTGATAAAACTCTTCTGTGGTTTTCTTTACAAGAAATCTCCGCACGTATCCAACGAATGTGATACGCCTGGGCTCTTCAGGCTTTGTTTAGGGACATCAGAAAAGATATTGGGCCTTCTTCAGGACAGCAAACTATCCTAGACTGAACACATTATTCATACTGTTACGAAAACAGACAAAGCTCTGAATATCTTATGTGTGTGGTGGGGTGCTAACCGGATATCACCACGACCTTCTACTATGGACTAATACTTTCCCTAATGGAGTACGGAAGTTTTCTATGTGGAAATGCTTCACAATAGGTACCAAACAACTAAATATGATTCAATTTCGGGCTATATGCGGCGCCTAGGAGCAATGAAGTCGTCACTAACTGGTGCCCATCTAATAGAAGCCAAGGAAATGCCTCTTGACAACCGTACAGAACTACGTGCTAAACAGCTTCTGCTTCAATGATCCGTAAAAAGTAATTACCGTGTCATAGTTCAAACTAACTGGTTGGCAGGAAGAGAACGCCCAGAAGAAAACAAATGTACAGCATTGTTATTAAAAGGCTTCCGATGTCTCAGATTTCAGTTTCCTTTGACACAGAGGAACCGAATATTACTAGTGTTCAGTAAATAATATAAAAAGAGTCTGTCGGCCTGAAGTCTTTTATCTACCAGTCAGAGTGTATCAGAAGTTCAGAGATAGTACTGATGTAATACATTATCTGGAATGCGAATAGGCGGATTATATATACTGACATTGGCTGTCCATATTATTGCCTTAGGTTGCAGATAGCTAGAAAGTTATCATTGCTACCATTAAGTAGCACTTACACAGCATAAGTAACCGCAGTAAAAGAAACAGGTTTGGAATTGAAAAAGGGAACGAAATAATAATTCTCACTGATTGTTTGGAGCAATTAGAGCATCGAAAGTGGAGCAGCTGTGTTCATGGTGTGGTGGAATTAATAATTCCACCACAGAAAAAAATAAGACTATGAAAATAAACTCGCTGATCTAACGTTGGTAAATGTGCATTCAGGTATTCGGCATAATTTAGTAGTAGATAGTACTGCAAAAATAGCTCCAAAGAAGCAGCCCTGATATTTATACAGCTTCCGTAATGTTTCTCCATGTTTCAAGAAAAGAGGCATATGATTAATGGGAACAGTGGTGGCCAGTATTGCAACGGAATGAAGGTTTTTTGTTGGCTTCAGTCCGGCGCATTACACCAACGACACTGTGGTACAGCCTGAAAAATCTCCCAAGGAGAACAAGTTTGGGACCTTCATGTTTGCTTGCATACCACTACAGGACTGGAGTGATGGATTCTCCCACACGCAGTAAGCATTCAGAAGGCGACAGAGAGCTCAACCATATCACTTTGGGATGCCTATATATGCACCATAGCCATACAAATTGTAGGAAAACCCCACAAAAATGAAGATACCCTTTCCAACAAATATTAAGACCGTGATTTGTGAGAACACCGTCAAAATTAACGTTTTAATAACGTGTTACCTACAAGAAACTCTGACGCACCAAATAATGAATTTGTAATTTTTTATATGAATAGCCGGCCGGAGTGGCTGTGCGTTTCTAGGCGCTACAGTCTGGATCTGGGCTACCGCTACGGTCGCAGGTTCGAATCCTGCCTCGGGCATGGATGTGTGTGATGTCCTTAGGTTAGTTAGGTTTAATTAGTTCTAAGTTCTAGACGACTGATGACCTCAGAAGTTAAGTCGCATAGTGCTCAGAGCCATTTGAACCATTTTATATGAATAAAATATCTGTGGGCTTTAAAATTTTAATTGTAGTCGCTAGCCAAAGCAATTTTAATGGCTATATTGTTTCCTGCAAAATGCCAAACAATGAAAAAATTAAAAATAAATATTATCCTTAACTGTCTCAAAAACACAGACAATCAGCAACTGAATTACAATGACTTCAGACAGAAATGTAAACCAGAAGCATTGACCTTTTTCCCCTTTGCTACCTCAGAAGAGACGAACTTGCAAACCATCAAATAACTAAACATCTACCTGGCAGAGGGTTCAATGAACCACCTTCAAGCTGTCTCTCTACCGTTCCACTCTCGAACGGCACGCGGGAAAAACGAACACTTAAATTTTTCTGTGCGAGCCCTGATTTCTCTTATTTTACCGCGATGATCATTTTTCCCTATGTAGGTGGGTGCCAACAGAATGTTCGCGCAATCGGAGGGGAAAACTGGTGATTGAAATTTCATGAGAAGATCCCGTCGCAACGAAAAACGCCTTTGTTTTAATGATTGTCACTCCAATTCACTATCATGTCTGTGACATTATCTCCCCTATTTCGCGACAATACAAAACGATCTGCCCTTCTTTGTACTTTTTCGATGTCATCTGTCAGTACCACACGATGCGGATCCCACACCGCACAGCAATACTCCTGAATAGGGCGGACAAGCGTGGAGGAAGCAGTCTCTTTAGTAGACCTGTTGCAGCTTCTAATCGTTCTGCCAATGAATCGCACAATATTATCTATGTGATCGTTCCAATTTAGGTTATTTGTAATTGTAATCCCTAAGTATTTAGATGAATTTACAGCCTTCGGATTTGTGTAACTTATCGCGTAATCGACATTTAGCTGATTTCGTTTAGTACTCATATGAATGACTTCACACTTTTCCCTATTCAGGGTCAATTGCCACTTTTCGCACCATGCAGATATCTTATCTAAATCATTTTGAAAATCGTTTTGATCATCTGATGACTTTAAAAGACGGTAAATGACAGCATCATTTGCAAATAATCTAAAACGGCTTCTCAGATTGTCTCTTATGTCGTTAATATAGATCAGGAACAATAGAGGGCCTATAACACTTCCTTGGGAAACGCCGGATATTACTTCTGTTTTACTCGATGACTTTACGTCTATTACTATGAACTGTGACCTTTCTGACAGGAAATCACGAATCCAGTCGCACAACTGAGGCGATACTCCGTAGGCACGCAGTTTGGTTAGAAGACGGTTGTGAGGAACGGTGTCGAAAGCTTTTTGGAAATATAAAAATATGGAATCAATTTGACATCTCCTGTCGATAGGACTTATTACTTCATTAGTATAAAGACCTAGTTGTGTTTCAAAAGAACGATATTTTCTGAAACCGTGCTGACTATGTGTCAATAAATCGTTTTCTTCGAGGTACTTCATAATGTTCGAATACTGTATATGTTCCAAAACCCTACTGCAAATCGACGTTAGTGATATAGGCCTGTAATTCAGCGGATTACTCCTACTTCCCTTTTTGGGTATTGGTGTGACGTGAGCAATTTTCCAGTCTTTAGGTACGGATCTTTCTGTGAGCGAGTGCTTGTATATAATTGCTAAATATGGAGCTATTTTATCAGCATACTCTGGGAGGAACCTGACTGATATACAATCTGGACCGGAGGCCTTGCCTTTATTAAGTGATTTAAGCTGCTTCGTTACTCCGAGGATATCTACTTCTATGTTTCTCATCTTGGCAGTTGTTCTTGGTTGGAATTCAGGAATATTTAAGAAGTTGTAGTGTACACGTAGCATTACACGGCCAAAGTAAACGCCACGTACATAATCATTCGTAACGACCTGATTTTCGCTACGTGTAAATCACTGCATGTGTTAACACAATTAGCCGTCTTAGTTATTTCAACGCGTTTGGAGATGTGCAGCGAATTACGGCGATAGTTTCTAGTCAGTAGAAGTCTTTTCAGAAGTTTTGGGCGTGATGTGTGAGGCCATTCAGGCATCCAGTTCCTGCTGTTCACAATGGGAACACGAAAATGTCTTTAAATCGTCAGTGCTCACCCTGGGCAGACTCGAGTGGTAAACACATTCACAATGAGACCACGTGCTTGCCTCAATGGGAGTTCCTGAACGTTGCGAAGCGTTGGTCCGGCGTTGGTGACTGGCTTGCGTGGTAAACATATTTACACCTGCAACGTGAAATGGCTTTCCACGCAAAGCAAAAGGAGCCGCGGATAGCGGCACTGCTCGTATGGCGGGGAAAACACGGCACTCACAACAGCAGAGTCTCGTAGAGATGGGCAAACTGAAACACGTAACTGTTTCGAAACAAATGAGACAGTAAAATGTAATGTTTCGATACGCTGTTTCGAAACAGTGAAACGGTTTGTGTTTTGTGATTTAATAAGCCTACACATTTTATCATCTTGAATGTCTACTGTATAAGTGTGCCCATATAAACATAAATGAGGTGCGAGAGCGCTAATCATATCGCAGAAAGTATGCAACTATCACTTAGGCGTCTTGGCAGTTTCGTATTTCCTGAAGCAAGTGCGCTCCTTTCGTGTCGTGTGACTTTCATACTTTTCAATTGGCGGAGGACAGCCATAGCTGAAGACAGAAGAACCACCACGAACGGAACTGGAGGTGGGAGCAAACTGCAGAAACAACGGATATGCTACTGGGGTTCCCACATTCCGTTAGTATGGGTAATATACCCATCTTGTTAATTTCTATGCACACAAAGGGAATCATTGTGGATAATAGGCACAGTGACTATAGACTCACAAATAATGCCAAATAATTCGAATAAATAACAAAATATAACAGAAAAAAATTTGTCTTTCAAGGTGTTTCGAACCGTTACTATAAATTCACCATGCTTCCCAGCCCTTCCCGTTCGCCATTACACTATCAGTGATATGTCAAACAGATTGCTTGCAATTATAGCTACATCAGATTTATGTATATATCTAATAACTGTCACTCTACGCCTTTTGTGTTCAAAATGTTGTAGGCTTACTTGCGTTTCTTAATATGATTACTGTACATGACCAGAGAAACGCATGTTATAAAAAAAGTGTAATTTAACTGAATGATTTTCACATATTTATTATTTTGAATGTGAATAGTATGCGTTGTTTTATTGTTTGGTTAGTGTTTATAAAGCAGATGTTACGCCATTTCGGAATAGGACAGTCAGATAGAAACGAAGCTTTATTTTTGGATATCTTAAGCTTCATGCTATTGCTTGTCAAAAATATTTGGACACTCTTGAAAGTGTTTCACGAAATGGTATGTTGTGTTTCAGTACCTGTGCCGAGCCCGAATCTCGTCCGACACAGAGCTGAATGAAACATCACTGTTTTGATACAATTAGTCCGTTCCAAGCACAGTTGGACTGAAACAGCCTTATTTTGAAACAACGATACAGTTTCTGTGTCTGGCTAGAGATCGAATCTGGTCCGGTTATCCGAGACAGGGGCGGAATGAAACACCACAGCCGTTCCGAAACACTGAAACAGTTCCACGTATCGATACACTGTATCGAAACATTGAAATAGTGGCCAAGTCTAGTGTCTCGTGTTTCACGTGGCCAGCGCCGGATACACACCAACAGCCGGGGACAACAGCTCGTTGCATTGCTCTCCATCGATAGTTCACCCGTAATATTGTGGTACATTTTACACAAATATTTGTCTATAGATACAGTGACCCCAAAAAGTATTCGTCCGACCACGGCGCAGAGAATATAAAAAACAATGTCATAAAAATATAGCTAACAAGGGAACCTCCCCATCGCACCCGCCTCAGATTTAGTTATAAGTTGGCACAGTGGATAGTCCTTGAAAAACTGAACAAAGATCAGTCGAGAAAACAGGAACAAGTTGTGTGGAACTATGAAAAAAAATAAGCAAAATATACAAACTGAGTATTCCATGGGTAACATATGCAACATCAAGGAAGGTGTCAGCGTAGGAGCGCCGTGGCCCTGTGGTTAGCGTGAGCAGTTGCGGAATGAAAGGTCCTTAGTTCAAGTCTTGCCTTGAGTGAATAGTTTAATTTTTAATTTTCAGACAATTATCAAAGTTCAGGCACTCACACATAATCAACTTCTCTCTCCCGTGCGACTGCTACGGTCGCAGGTTCGAATCCTGCCTCGGGCATGGATGTGTGTGATGTCCTTAGGTTAGTTAGGTTTAAGTAGTTCTAAGTTCTAGGGGACTAATTACCACAGCAGTTGAGTCCCATAGTGCACAGAGCCATTTGAACCATTTTTTGAACTTCTCTCTCCAAAATTCCAGGACGTGTTCAGATTTGCTTGGACATATGCAAGATTTGATAGTCTACACACGGAAAAACTTGAAAACGTTAAAAACATATGTTTGGACAGAGCACAGGGAAAACTGTGCGACTGTGAAACTGTTGCATTCATTTGTTGCAGTTTATGTGACTAACTCTTATGTTTTCACCACTTTTTTGGGAGTTATTATCACATCCACAAGAAAACCTAAATCGGGCAAGGTAGAAGAATCTTTTTACCCATTCGCCAAGTGTACAATTTGCGTGGGTCGACAACATACTCCTGTGATGTGAAGCACATGCCGTCACCAATTTCGTATAGAATATATCAGACGTGTTTTCCTGTGGAGGAATCGGTTGACTTATGACCTTGCGATCAAATGTTTACGGTTCCCATTGGAGAGGCACGTCCTTCCGTCTACTAATCGCACGGTTTTGCGGTGCGGTCGCAAAATACAGACACTAAACTTATTACAGTGAACAGAGACGTCAATGAACGAACGGACAGATTATAACTTTGCGAAAATAAAAAAAGTAAACTTTTCACTCGAGTAAATATTTGAACCAAGTACCTCTTCTTCTGCAGTTGCTCAAGCTAACCACAGGACCACGGCGCTCCTAAGCTCACACGTTCCTTGATGTTGCCTATCTTGCCCATGGACTACTCGGTTTGTATATTTTGCTTATTTTTTCATAGTTCCACACAACTTCTTCCTGTTTTCTCGATTGATTTGTGTTCAGTTTTTCAAGGCCTATCCTTTGTGCCAACTTATAACTAAATCCGAGGGGGGTGCGATGGGGAGGTTCCCTTGTAAGAAACGAACAATAACTATTTCCTTTAATCGGTTAATATCTACATTTAAATATTAAACGTTGTTTACTTTCATATGTTGCTTAATTTTTGAGCAAAATGATTTGTAATCATGCCACAGTTGATGTCAAACAAGTATTCGTGTAGTATACAGGGTCCCATGCGTGGTGCACTGACACACATCCCTCTTCATTTCCTTATGCTGTTGTTTCATATAAATGGCTCTGAACACTATGGGACTTAACATCTGAGGTCATCAGTCGCCTAGAACTTAGAACTAATTAAATCTAACTAACCTAAGGACATCACACACATCCAGGCCCGAGGCAGGATTCGAACCTGCGACCGTGGCGGCCGCGCGGTTCCAGACTGAAGCGCCTACAACCGCTCATCCACTGCGGCCGGCTGTTGTTTCATATACTGTAATGGATAATTCCCTCTCTCTGTTAAAAGCCGGTTAGTGATATTAAAGCAATATGGATCGAAACCGTCACGAAACTACAAAAGAAGAGAGAGAAATTTACAGCAAGTGGTTTCGTAAAGGACAGTCTTTTCAAGACAAACGTACTAGTACAGTTAACGCTATTATACACAGGTTTAATCGGAAGAAAACGTGGTAAAACCAATCAGGGAGCTGTCGTTCTGAATTTCTATCCCAGATGGAAAAACGTCAGCTACTTAGAGAACCCCAGAAAAATCCAAAACTAAGCGCTCCAAAACTTACTACTGCAGTACTAACGCTTACAGGAAAGACTATTTAGCATAGACTCTAAGAAATGTTCTTTATGAAGCTGAGTATGGAACGCAAACAGCCCCAAGGAAATCATACATCAGTAAACTCAACAGAAGGAAGCGAGTTGCATTTGCAAGAGAACATGTTTGATGTCTATGTACTGACGAGAGTCGATTTGAACTTTAAGTCGAACTGGAGAGTAACAGTGTGCAGAAAAAAATAATTGTGCGCTTGAAGAGAGGGACCTGAAGAGAGAAACATTACAGCTTCAGTTAAACATGGAGGAGGTTCAAAACCTGTGCGGGCTGCATATGTGCAAATGGCGTGGGAGATTTGCGTTTTATTTATAAAATTATGGAGCACAAGGTATACATAAACTTCCTAACAACTCACCTATCCAGACGTGTGAGTAATGTGGGTCTTTAAGGGGATTATATTTTCATATAGTAAAAGTAATAAATGAGTTTTGCTGCTTGTGGAGCAAAATAACTGATGATGGTCGAAGTAGAGAGGATATAAAATGTTGACGGACAATGACAAGGAAAGCGTTTCTGAAGAAGAGAAATTTGTTAACATCGAGTATAGATTTAAGTGTCAGGAAGTCGTTTCTGAAAGTATTTGTATAGAGTGTAGCCATGTATGGAAGTGAAACATGGACGATAAATAGTTCGGACAAGAAGAGAATAGAAGCGTTCGAAATGTGGTGCTACAGAAGAATGCTGAAGATTAGATGGGTAGATCACATAACTAATGAGGAGGTATTGAATAGAATTGGGGAGAAGAGAAATTTGTGGCAGAACTTGACTAGAAGAAGGGATCGGTTGGTAGGACATATTCTGAGGCATCAAGGGATGACCAGTTTAGTGTTGGAGGGCAGCGTGGAGGGTAAAAATCGTAGAGGGAGACCAAGAGATGAATACACCAAACAGATTCAGAAGGATGTAGGTTGCAGTAGGTACTGGGAGATGAAGAAGCTTTCACAGGATAGAGTAGCATGGAGAGCAGCATCAAACCAATACCTGGACTGAAGACCACAACAACAACAACATTTTCACGTAAGACTATGATCGAAAGGTTCCAGCTCTAGATGCAAGGATGTGGCTGTTGTACATATAACACTCCCCACTAGATGCCGATACCACCGCAATACCCAAGCTTTATGTGAACTTTCTATACGAAATAGTATGTGAGAAAACTGAATGTATGTAAATTTCTAACACTTTCTCCTCATGTAACGAAGATTTTAGATATCATATTCAATTGCTGAGCAAAACTGACTGTGTTGCCGATGTGAATAGTGTGGTGAAATAACATTTTAAACTTCATAACCAGAAAAATTTGAAATGAAGAAGCCGGCCGGTGTGGCCGGGCGGTTCTAGGGCGCTTCAATCTGGAATCGCTCGACCGCTACAGTCGCAGGTTCGAATCCTACCTCGGGCATGGATGTGTGTGATGTCCTTAGGTTAGTTAGATTTAAGTAGTTCTAAGTTCTAGGGGACTGATGACCTCAGATACTAAGTCCCATAGTGTTCAGAGACATTTAGACCATTTTGAAATGAATAAATGCCAAAAGAAACTAATTTTGTACTCAGTGAATACTATAACTAAAACTTAGTACCGAAGTACATTTCGAACGTTGCGTGATATGAAGTGCAATGTTAGGCTTGGAATACGAAAGAAAATAGCTGCTTGAAATTACCTATATTGTACACTGAAAATTAATCTGCTTCCTAACACGACACCTGAAAAACCCGACTATACACAGTTTTCCTTTGAATGCAAGGTGAGATCTGCCCTGAAATAAAGTGACTTACCTCTTGCTCAGCTTGCTGTTTTCGTGTACGGAGTACTGAGGTTCTCGAAAGCTAATACAAATCTGCAGATGCAGCAGCGAAAGGTAAATAATCTACTCTAAATTTTTTGTTTGCCAGAAACAGTCTGTGACTACATGTGGCGTAAGGTGCATTACAGACACGACAAAATATTCACACTTTACTATGAATAATGGAGGTGGGTTTTACTATAAAGAAAACCTTTCTTGAGAAATTAAACTGATTGACAAAAAGACTGCACAACATAAGACTAACAATCATAGATTTCTCTCGTTACAAAGAAAATACAAATATACCTTTTAAAATTCTTCCAAAATCTTCATCAAACAACACGAACAAGAAATTATTATAAATGTATCTTCGTCTCCATATTAAAGTACACCAGAAGGCTTCTCCAAGATCCACAAAGAGCAGATCTCTTTCTCTGAAAACTCAACTGCTCCTTACTATGCCTCAAATAAGAATGCTCCAGCGCTGCACGACTGACTAGCAAGTCAGACGCAGACAGAACTAAACACAGTCAATAATCTTACTCACTACTCAGGCAGTAACCAAACGTTGCCCTTTTGAGTCTGGTTTCCCCAGATATTGTTCTTATGTTCCGGTACAACTCCTCCCTAGATCTTCGCATCCACCTCTCTCCACCTCTTTTGGGACCCAGTATTTTTCTCAGTATTTTTCTCTCTTCCTTCTCTAGTTGTTCTGCCCCATTTCTTCCTAGTGTCATCGTCTCAGCAGCATATAATACTGCATTCCTCACCGTTGCCTTGTAGTGGCTTATCTCTGCCTCTGTGGATATATTCTTTTTACTGTATATCTCTCTCGTCATACAGAAGGCTGACCTCATCTCCTTTATCCTTTCTGTTATTCCCTCCTTGCTCCTGTTCGTTTCTGTTATAAATTCTTCCACGCATTTAAATTTGTCCACCATTTCCACAGTGCCTTCCGGTGTTTCCCAGTCTACAGTGGTATTTAATGACTTTGTCTTGTTATAGGCGATCCTCAGTCCCACCTTTCAGGCTACGTTACTTAAGTTGTCGAGTTGTGTCTTTTCGTCTTCTTCCGTCTCACTTACTATTGCTATGTCGTCAGCAAATGCTAGGCAGTTCACTTAAGCCCTGTTGTCCTTTTTGTCCCTCACATGGGTCTCTGGTATTCCCATTTCCTCGTTTATTGCTCTCCACTGCCTGATCACTTCGTCCAGTGCTAACCATAACGTCCTATGTACACAGTGTCATTTCAGTGTTGCAAAAGAATACTTATTTTGCATCGTAAATTGCATATTTTTACCTGTTAATGTTTAACTATCTTCATGTAAATATAAATCTGTGTTTGTTTATTATTTTCTCCTTTTCATTGATTTACAAACAAGTCCATGTCCCTGTTGTATTTCATCCTCACAATCTTCGACAATCTATACAATCTTAAACATAAACTCATGTGATAGAGGAATGCTTTTTTGAGTAATTGTACTTCCAGATCTGTGCACTGTGAATCACTTAAGTGCATGGCAGAGGGTACATTCTAGTTTACCAGCTCGTAGGGCTTCTTGCCACACCATTCATGTACGAAGCACGGAAGGAATGGTTGCTTAAATGCTTCTGAGTCCGCTGTAATTAGTCTCAAGCACAACATAAAAGCTGGCCTTTTTATTAGAAATCCCCACCAGAGCGATGGCACTTTAAAACCATTGCACCAGCCGGTGCATACACGAGAAGAGTTAAAACTGCCTGGAGGGACCTGCCGAGGGAGGGGAAGCCTGAGAGGACAGAAGCGGGGGGTGAGGAGGGGGCAGCGGGAGAGGGTGGCACTGGAGAGGATCGGATGAAAAAATGGGGTTGAGTGGCACACCAAGCGGCAGGAGATGGGTGGTGTGGGAGAGGGAAAGCAAGTCAGGAGGAAGTGTAGACACGAAAGGGGTTTGCTGGAAAGGTAGAGGCCATAGGAGGGAGGAAAAAACCGCTCAGGGAAGGGAAAAGGATGGGAGAGGGAGCCCTGAGGGGGGATGGGTAAGGGGGGTTAGAGTTGGTAAGAGGGGTAGATATCAGGGCAAAGCTCATCATTCAGGAGGGGTAGGCGCTGGAAGGTGCATTGGTAAAGGAGATGGAGGGCGTGGAGATGGAGAGAGGCCAGAACACAAAAAAAAAAAATAAACTCGTGGCAATGGGAAGGTGGTAGGGAGGATACGAGACACAAGGGGGTGAGGGGGATGGAGTCTGCAGACAATGTACAGGGTTCAGATGTGTTCAAGAAAAAGAGAAATGTGGGAAGGGGATGAGGTCTTATAGGATCCGTGTGTGGAACAGGAGATAGATATGGAAAGCGAGGCGGAGTGCATGGTGTTCGAGAACTTGGAGGGCTTTATAGAATCTCAGTGGGGTGGAAATCCAGACGACGCTGGCATAGCAAAGATGGATCAAGTATTTGAAGGTGTAAAGGATGATGGAAGGATGTAGTCCCCATGTCCAGCCAGACAGGAATTTCAGGAGATGGAGTCTATTGTGGGCTTTGTATTGCACTGTAAGGAGATGGGGAGTCTAGGTGAGGTGACAGTCAAGTGTGAGGTCAAGGTATTTCAGGGTAGGAGTGAGTTGGATAGAATGACCATAAATTTTCTTCTTCTTCTTCTTCTTCTTCTGCTAGTGCCTTTGTCCTGCATTGGACACGGGGTTAGCATGTTTAAAGATGGATCTGGCATGGTTAATTTTAAGGGGTTTCCAAATGCCCTTCCTGCCACCAGCCCATAACCCTGGGAAGGAATGAGTGTACCCCAGCTGTCTGCATCTAGTGTAAACCATGAAATAGTGCAAGCGTTTTTCATGTGTCTGTGAGGTGTGTAACTGAGGCTTGACATGGGAACGAGCCCAGTATTCACCAAGTGGGATGTAGAAAACTGCCTAAAAACCACATCCAGGCTGGCCAGCACACCAGCCCTCGTCATTAATCCACCGGGCAGATTCGATCCGGGGCCAGCGCGCCTGCCCGAGTCCAGGAAGCAGCACATTAGCGCTCTCGGCTAACGTGGCGAGTTATAACGACCATAAATGGTAAGGTAAAGATCGTGGAGCTGGGAGGAGAAGTGGTACTTCCTTTGATGATTGCCTGGGTCTTGGTAGGGTTGATGTTAAGAAGCACCAAGTGGTAAACTGGTCGAGGTGGGTTTGAGGGTTACGTTGGAACTGTTGAAGAGCAGGATAGAGGATCAGGAAGGTGGTGTCAGTTTGATAGGAAGGAGTTTAAAGAGGGGCCTGGAATACCATACATAGTCATAGGAGTTCTGGAGGTCGAGAGAAACGAAGATAGCATAACAATGGGAGTTAAGTTGGGTTGAGAGAAGGTTTCTAAGATTAATGAGCTGGTTGTTGGTAGAGAAGGAGGGCCAGAAGCCACTCTGTGTAAGGGGAAGGAGGTGGTGCTGTTTGAGGTGATGATGAATACATTGGTACAGGACGAGCTCTAAGACCTTACTGAACATGGTTTTGATGCACATGGGACAATAGGAAGAGGTGTCAGGGGGGTACTGAACATGGTTTTGATGCAGATGGGACAATAGGAAGAGATGTCAAGGGGGGTTTGTTGGGTTTAAGGAACAGGAACAGCAGGATGCAGGAAGTCTTCCACAGGTCGGGGTAAAAGCCAATGGAGAGGATAATGTTATACAAGATAGCAAGGACAACCAGAAAGGAGGGGGGGGGGGGGGCTGATCCTTGAGGTGGTAGTAGGTGACGCAGTTGTGACCAGGGGAGGTGGTGTGTTTGGAGTGGAGTATGAGCTTGATGTTGTGTGCTGAGGGGGAGTGTTTAAATCTGAGGGGAGTATCTGATCCAAGTATCGGAAACTGGGATGAGTGGTGGAATGGAAGTATCATTGTGTTCAAGGACAGTGGGGAAGAGGGTGTAATCAAAGTACGTTAAAGTATATTTGTGCGTTATTTCGATGTACAGTGAGCCCTCTTGTCATGTTCCTTGCATTGGTTTAATTTTTCTTAAGACGTTTACAGCTCCAGAATTTTAGCGACCGCTGCTTCAACGGACGCCATTACGCGTCATCTAAAATGCGAAATCACAGCGGAAGCGCAGAGACCGCCCGCTTTAACATTTAACAAACATTTTTTCACAGCGATGAGCCGCAGCGCAGAGCAACATTAGTTTTACGATTTTACTTTTCAGCTTACGCCGAGAGCCAGGATTCGACTACCACAGCCTGAATATGATGGTAAGAGGAGTATTCTTAGAGTGTTGTGTGGGTCCACTACAACTTCAATATTTGAGCCCATGCTCTTTAAAGTACAAATACGCCGAGGCTAATTATCACACTGTTATATTTTCATTCTCACGTAATAAGCTTGGAAGTAAAAATCAGTTAATTTATCCATATTGGACCACACAATTGCATTTACGCGTGTTTTTAACGACACCGAACAAATAAATAAATAAATATACGCCTCTGGAACAGCCACTTTTAGTGCCCATACTTGCATGGCGACCATTCAAAAAGATCTGCTTTGGTTAGTATCTAAAAAGAATTCCGCTGAAAATACAACAGAAGCAGTGATGTATTTTCGCCTGACTTGTTAACATTTGTAACTTTCCAGAAAAGCGTTGTGAGTGGCGAATTGTGAGTAAAACCTACATTTCTCTTGTTGGCGTGTTAAAAATTGCTTCTTTTGCCACAATACAGCAGAGTTTACACTATGGAACCTCACTAACATGTTGTGCAGAAGCAATAGCGAGAGAATTCTGAAACAGTAGTTTATTAAGTTTATAAAGTGAGGAACTGAGGAAAAGTAGGATCAATAGCTTATGAAAAACTCTCAGGACAGGTTTTGACATGTCGGATTGAACCGTTCACTTGTAAGCAAGGTGGTAATAGGGCGCCATACTGACTGACCAATTTGTTCCAGTAGCACTTTAGACTGCATGAAATGTGCGATTTAGTCTAGAATTAGAACCACGTCACACTTAAAAACCACAACAAATATAATACTTTAAAGTTCTTTCAAATGATAGAGCACAGAAATCAGTTGTCCTTTACTTGCAGGTTTTATTCGGCAAATCTAGATTTCGGCTAGTGTCTAGCCATTATCAATGCACCACTTCGTAGTATCGATGCATGTGTTAATAGGTCAGTCCCCTCTTGTTCTGGCTTCTGCCACAGTTCTTTCAAGACCACTGTCAGGCACCCGTTTGTGGCCAAGGTGAACTGATTTGGCGTTAATGTGCATGTACTTTACTGGTATAGTGTAAATTGTATACAGATGGTGACCTGAAGTAAATATTTCAAGGTAACTATCATCAAACTAAGCTATTACCTGAATAAAGTGTTCTTCACTCTCAGTATTGATCACACAGATTGTCAACAGCATGAACAACGTATAATTTTGTTAGTGAAAGTAAACTAATGCAATGCAAGTAAACATGCTAGATTTATCACATTTTGTTTGCTTTATTAATCAAGTTAGTTAAATATCGTTCATGCTTTTCCATTGTTAGCCAAGGACCTGATCTGTGTTATCCTTACTGGCCGACCAACATTTTTTGTTGAAGCAGCTGCAGCTTTTCTTGGGCATGACAGATCTGTGTTATCTTAACTGGCCGACAACATCTTTTGTTGAAGCAGCTGCAGCTTTTCTTGGTCATGACATTCTTTAAGGTGTTCTACTTTTTTATGTGTAGAAATCAACGTGGCACATAATTTCTGAAGTCAACACTTTCCAGTAATAGGAAAATCATTTTTCGGTACAACTCTAGATACAAAAACAATATTGTGTTTTAAACATATGCCTAAGTTAAGTCTTTAAGGGAATCGTAAAAGGATACTCTAGTGAGACAACGCTAATGCTATTCTCTTAAGCCAAACATCAATGTACATAAACTACGTTTCAAGATGTGCAACTGACATTTCTATCCCATGAAGAGTGGTGAATTTTTCAAGAACTTTTGTCACAGATGAATGATCACAGAACAGATTGCCTTTAAACCATGTTTTATTCACTTTTTTCCTAAGAATGATAGTCATTTTATTCTGCACAATTTCGCTGAATTCATTTATTTTCAATACTGAAAAGTTTTGTCTTTTTCTTTTTAATGGGTGTTGGGAGCAGTAAGTTCATAAGGAACCAATTCGACGTACTAAGATTTATTAGTATCTCACTACATAAGTCTTAACACAAGCATTTGCACTGAACTACAGATTAGTCTTAAAACAGCGATGCCAAAAAAAGAAAAATTATATGGTAACAAATACTAAGCAGTTACAGAAACTTTAATACCCACTAATTTCATGTTAGGAATTAAAATTACGAAATTACTGCACAATGGTTTCTTGTATCTCATTATCTCCAGATTCCCTAGAAGGAGCACTCTGTGCAACAGCTGGCTGATTTGTGTGTACGATGGGAACAATACGCTCCCTTGATTCAGAAGGCGGCAATGTCTTGAAAAATTAGAAAAGAATAATAAAATATTGGCACCTTTTCATTCGTGAGTCGGAAAGTAATTATAGAATTCTTTATCCAGACTTACCTTCTTCGGTGCTGTTATTGTAAGCACACCATCTGACGACAGTTTTGACACCATTTGGTCAACTTCTATGTCGTCTGGTAACCTGTAACGCCGGGTAAACTGACGAGAAACGTAACCATGTCCATCCTTTCGCTCGTCATGTTTTCCCTCGACAACGATGAAGTCATCAATCTTTTTCACAGATATCTCATCAGGTCTGAATTGTTGCACATCAAGACTGACCTAAAATAATTTAAAATTCTTCATTTTATGCATGATGTAATCATGCTATAAGGGGATGTTTTAAGGGGATGTAATTACATTATCTGTCCATTTAACAGTATTTTTTAAATGTAAGCTTAACCTTTTTTACCTTAGTGCCACTAAGGTCTTCTTGCACAATTATGATCTTTACACTGCATCACATTAAAGTTTCAAGCAATATCAAATACTATTACGAGGGTTGGAACTTAAATAGTGGCAACTATTTATTCACAACCGATACAGTTACATGTTTGCACCTGTTACTGTGCTTCAAAGTGGTCACCAGCGTTGTGTAGAACCCGTTGCCAGCGATGTGGAAGTCGTAGTATACCGTTAGCAGAGCCTGTTCTGTTGGTGGTGCGAATGGAGCGGTCTACTGCCTGTCGAATCTCTGGAACAGTTCTGAAGCGAGTGCCACCAAGGGGTTCCTTCATCTTCGGAATCAAATCAAAGTCACAAGGACTTAAGTCCGGGTAGTATGGTGGATGGTACAGTATTTCCCAGTCCCATCGACCGAACAGAGCAGCCACAGCTGGAACTGTATGCGCCCGCGCATTGTCGTGCAAAATGATGGGTGGGTGCGCAGAAAGTGTCTCCGCTTCTTTCGCAAAGCAGGTCGCAGGTGATGCTCCAAAAACGAACAGTAATACTGAGCATTGACGGTCTGCCGCGGAGGAACGTAATGCGTTAGGATAACACCATCACAGTCGTACACTATAACCACCATAACTTTCACCATACTGGGGCTCTGACGCACTTTCGACTTTCGCGGCGACCCATAATGACGCCATTCACTGGTTGGCGTTTCAGTTTTGGCTCGTACGATGTGGCCCATGTCTCATCCAGTGTTACAATACGGCATAAGGAAGCCTCTCCTTCGCGCTCATAGCGCTCCAAGTTCGTCTGACAAGGGAACCTCCCCATCGTACCCCCCTCAGATCTAGTTATAAGTTGGCACAGGGATAGGCCATGAAAAACTGAACACAGATCAATCGAGAAAACAGGAAGAAATTGTATGGAACTGTGAAAAAATTAGCAAAATTTACAAACTGAGTAGTCCGTGTGAAAGATAAGCCACATCTAGGTACATGTACACTGAGGAGCACTGGGGTCTCGTGGTTACCGTGAGCAGCTATGGAACGGAAGGTCCCTGGTTCAATCCTCCCTCGAGTGAAAAGTTTTTATTTTTTATTTTCAGACAATTATCAAATTTCATGCACTCAGACATGATCAACTTCGCTCTCCAAAATTCCAGGACATGTTCAGATTTGCTTGGACACATGCAGGACTTGATGGTCTACACACGGAAAAACTTGAAAAACGTTAAAAACGTATGTTTTACAGAGCACAGGGAAAACTGTGCGACTGTGAAACTGTTGCATTCATTTGTTGCCGTTTATGTGACAAACTCTTATGTTTTCATCACTTTTTTGGGAGTGATTATCACAGCCACAAGAAAACCTAAATCGGGCAAGGTAGAAGAATCTTTTTACCCATTCGTCAAGTGTGCAAGTTAGGTGGGTCGACAACATAGTCCTGTAATGTGACGCACATGCCGTCACCAGTGTCGTATAGAATATTTCAGACGTGTTTTCCTGTGGAGGAATCGGTTGACCTATGAATTTGCGATCAAATGTTTTCGGTTCCTATTGTAGAGGCACGTCCTTTCGTCTACTAATCGCACGGTTTTGCGGTGCGGTCGCAAAACACAGACACTAAACTTATTACAGTGAACAGAGACGTCAATGAATGAACGGTCGGATCGTAACTTTGAGAAAATAATGTAAGTAAAATTTAGTCGAGGGAGGACTCGAACCAAGGACCTCTCGTTCCGCAGTTACTCACTCTAACCAAGGGACCACGGCGCTCTGCAGCTTACGCAGTCTTTGATGTTGCATATCTTACACTTGGACTACTCAGTTTGTATATTTTGCTTATTTTTTCATAGTTCCACACAACTTCTTCCTGTTTTCTCGATTGATCTGTGTTCAGTTTTTCAAGGCCTATCCACTGTGTCAATTTATAACTAAATCTGAGGGGGGTGCGATGGGGAGGTTCCCTTGTGAGCAGCGCCCACTAACGCAGCAACAGCATACACATCTTCAGATATGCTCGGACGACCTGCCCGATGCATGTCTGCCACAGTTTACCGACCTTCGTTGAAGGCTTTTACCCAACGTACCACCATTCTGTAAGGCAATGTCGATTTCCTGCACGCCTCTTGAAGACCTCGATGACACTGTCGTGCTGTACGACCTCTGGCACGTTCAATCTTGATCCAACTCCGTTGTTCCTGTTTCGGAAACATAGTGACACCTTTACATTAGACCGCTAGCTCACAAGTGACTCTGTTTCCCTTGATTGTGCGCACGCTAGTGACGTGGGACGGTCGAGTCCATTTGCTCGGAGGTAAGGCAGGTATGTCAACAACGTGTGCTACCAGCGACAATAGTAGATTCCATTGCATAGTGCATAGCGTTGCCACTATTTTAAGTTCCAACCTACGTGTTTCTTAAGAAACTCTTAGCCAACAGTACCAAAACCAATAATCACAATGTCAGAATTAACTAGCTATCGAGTTCCTTATCAATGCAAGCCAGTTCTGAACCAAGAAAAGATTGTGTCCGACTTGCCTCCATTACGGCTAATACGGGAACAGTTGTTGAAAGGAGCAGCTATGTAATAGACCTTACAAGGATGACAAGAAATTAAATGGTAAAACATTTACAGACAATGGACTGTGTAACTGCGTCAACGAACTAAAATACAGGGCTTTTCAAAATAATATGTGTTATTAATAAAAATTAACATTTTAATTAATAATAAATAATTTCCATGTATATATATATATATATATATATATATATATATATATATATATATATATATATATATATATAACTGACCATCAATCTTTGTTTTATTTTATTAATTTATTGTATGGATCCGGTCATTCGGACGAGGGAATACTGGCAGTTTATCACGAAAGATAAGGAATAGAAGTGTGAATCTTCTTTCTAAAAACGACAGAGAACGCACACAAACGCACAACAGATCGCAAATGAAATAACCCATTTACCCCTGACATATTTGCAGATCGCCTTTTACAATACACCATAACGAGGAGACAACAAAAGATACTTCAGAATTCACAACAAAAAAGACATTCCATATCAACCAACCACACATCACCGAACCCTCTCCACCGCAGGGTCCTTGCCACAGTCAAGTGACACTTCTCACTTGCAAATACACTGAAGCGCCAAAGAAACTGGTATAGCCATGCGTATTCAAATACAGAGATATGTAAACAGACAGAATACGGCGCTGCGGTCGGCAACGCCTTTATAAGACAACAAGTCTTTGGCGCAGTTGTTAGATCGGTTACTGCTGCTACGATGGGTGGTTATCAAGGTTTAAGCGAGTTTGAACGTGGTGTTATAGTCGGCGCACGAGCGATGGGACACAGCATCTCCGAGGTAGCGATGAAGTGGGGATTATCCGGTACGATCATTTCCCGAGTGTACCGTGAACATCAGGAATCTGGTAAAATATCAAATCTTCGACCTCATTGCGATCGGAAAAAGATCCTGCAAGAACGGGACCGACGATGACTGAAGAGAATCGTTCAGCGTGACAGAAGTGCAACCTTTCCACAAATTGCTGCAGATTTCAATGCTGGGCCGTCAACAAGAATCAGCGTGCGAACTATTCAATAAAACATCATCGATGTGAGCTTTCGGAGCCGAAGGCCCACTCGTGTACTCTTGATGACTGCACGACACGAAGCTTTGCCTGGGTCAACATCGACTTTGGACTGTTGATGACTGGAAACATGTTTCCTAGTCGGATGACTCTCGTTTCAAATTGTATCGAGGTGATGCACGTGTACGGGTATGGAGACAACCTCATGAATCCATGAACCCTGCATGTTATCAGGGGACTATTGAAGCTGATGGCGACTCTACAGTGGTGTGGGGCGTGTGCAGTTGGAGTGATATGGGACCCTGATAAGTCTAGATACGACTGTAACAGGTGACACGTACGTAAGCATCCTGTCTGATCACCTCAATCCTTTCATGTCCATTGTGCATTCCAATGGACTTCGGCAACTCCAGCAGGACAATGGGACACCCCACACGTCCAGAATTGCTACAGAGTGACTCCAGGAACACTCTTCTGAGTTTAAACACTTCCGCTGGCCACCAGTCTCCCTTGACACGATCATTTTTGAGCATATATGGGATGCCTTGCAACGTGCTATTCAGAAGAGATCTCCACCTCTTCGTACTCTTACGGATTTGTGGACAGCCCTGCAGGATTCATGGTGTCAGTTCCCTTACACGATATTAGGCAGGTGTACAATTTCCGTTGGCTCGTCAGTGTACATTCCAAACTTGGGTCTTTCGCTTCCATCTCGTCTTGTACGACGAAAATCTTTAGATTCACATGCTTTGTTCTTTCCGAAGACTCTCAAAAACTGTGAGATATCCATGAGAGGGTTCAGAGCGACTTAGATTAGCTCCCCAGTCTGCATCGATATACACTACGAAAAAAAACTTCGCACCACGAAGGAATTATCCGAATGGGACAGAAATTGGGAGATGTGATGTATATGTACAAACAAATAAGTTTCAGAAAAACTGGATGATTTATCCAAGATAGCTGCTCAAATTGAGTAAGCACATAACGCGTTGGTCCACCTCTGGCCCCTAAGCAAGCAGCTACTCGGCTTGGTATTCACTGATGCAGTTGTTTGATGTCCTCCTGAAGGATATCGTGCCAAATAATATCCAATTGACGTGTTAGATCGGCAAAATCCCGAGATGGTTGGAGGGCCCTGTCCATAATTCTCCAAACGTTCTCAACTGGGGAGAGATCCGGCGACATTGCTGGGCAAAATAGTGTTTGGCAACAACGCAGACAAACAATAGAAACTCTCAGCGTACCGAGACGTACCGTTCCGTTGTAAGCACGCCACAGATGACAACCAAAGTTGATCTGCTGCAAAATGAATTGGCATCCTAGATCATGAGTGCTGGATGACGGGCCGTATAGCAAGCGACAGTCAGTTTGGTACCCCACTGATGTCCAGGGCGCCTCCAGACACGTCTTCACTGGCCATCGGGTTCACTTCGCAGAAGGACTTATCACTGAAGACAATTCTATTCCAGCCAATGATATTCCAGGCCGAACACGGAAACTGGACAGAATCTGGCACGTTATCCTTCAGGAGGACAGCCAACAACTCTTTTTCAATCAGTGCCATGCCGAATAATTGCTTGCGTAAGGACTAGAGTTGGACTTGTACCGAGACGTACCGTTCCGTTGTAAGCACGCCACAGATGACAACCAAAGTTGATCAGCTGCAAAATGAATTGGCATCCTAGATTATCTTTAATAGATCATCAATTTTTTTTAAATTTTGCTCATTTGTTTGTGTGTACCTGTACATCACATCTCTAACACTTTCCGCCCCATTTGGATAATTGCTTCCCATTTGGATAATTGCTTCGTGGTGCGTCTTTTTTTGTCTTAAGAGTGTACATTTCCATTTTATTACCAGTGCTGCGGTAACCGAAGGCATCATTTATTACACCTCGCAAATAACATAGTTTACGCTTGACAGTAGGGCATTGAGTCTCACTCTGAATGCTGCTGAACTGGCTTAAAGTCGTTGACTATGATAAATCTGGGCATGTACCCGTTGCCGAGTGTAAAAGACGTCCACTGTGGTCTTTTATTTTTATGCATAGTGTTCGTTGAGCTTGTCTTCATCTGTCGTAATGTGTAGCTTTACATTCCTAATGAGTGGATTTACAGTCTTCCATTTATAATTCCTTTAAGGTTCCATTTGGATATGCTGTTTGGCCTAAAATGTGGGTTCCATCTTCTTAACTGACTGTACATGCCGCGCTACTCCAAGGTCTTTCACTTTAAAGTCAGTGCTTAAGATATTTTTCATTTTCTTTATTTCACTTTTCGCCCCCATACAACATTTTATCAACCACATACGCAGTTACTGTGAGTTCACGCTATAGGTCACAGTAAAAACATAGGTCAGTTGCTGATCACGGGATCCTTTGTTTGAACAGGAACTCGCTGAATGTTTCATTTCTTCCTCTGCCGGATTGATGCAACCCATAGATGCACTTTTCTGCCGCTTCACTCGCCATTGTTCAGTTCCTCTTTATCTGGTATGCTCCTGAATTTTCTTTGTAGTCTGTTAGTGGCATCTGTGAAACCATTGGGAGGTCCCACATAGACTTCATTTTCTTCCAACATCAAATGCTGCAACAACATCTAAACTGTGACTTTCCCATTCTCTTTCAACTGCTATTCCCACAGGCAGTTGCATGGTTTTCATTTCCACAACTTGGCTGTAACGGTTGTCAAAATCAATTCGTGGTTTTTGCTCTTTACTTACAGCTACCACTCGTGCTCTACGAGGTGTGGCAAGAAAGAAACCGGACTGGTACTGCTTGTTGTGCGCATTTCCGGCTTCGTCGATGACAAAAAGGAAAGTGGGGGAATAACCTTGGCATTTGAGACCTTAACTTTTCCCGGCGAATTGAGTGTTCAAATAATTTACGGGTTTGCTACCGGGTGACGTCGTCGACCACCGCCGATATTTCGGCAGGGGCGCACCCTGCCATTCTCAAGGCACAACTGCAAGGAGATAGCAATGTGCAAGGGAATTTAATACCTCCGTTCACAGCGGAGAAACAAGGAAGCTGCCACACACAGAACAAGTAAACGCAGAGTCAACACACAACCAAAGACAACCAACATCAGAAATATCGATAGTGACTATTAATCAACAGGTGAGGTAGCCCTAATACTGTCCCTCTGTTTTTTGATGAGAGATAGAGCCGGATTCCAAGCAGCATTTAGACAGAATCCACCATCTCTGTTTATAAGGTTGCTTGATAGTTTGATTTCAACAGCTTCTTTAATGACACTATCCCAATAGCTGGACGCGCAAGCCAGAATCTCCGTGTTGTTGTATTCCATAGGATGATCGGTGTCAAGGCAATATTTTGCAATAGCGGATTTGCTCGGCTGTTGTAAGCGTGTGTGACGTTTATGTTCAATACACTGGTCTTCCACAGTCCTGATCGTCTGACCAATATATGACATGCCACAACAGATGGGGACGTTTGCAAGACAACAACCATCTGCACGAACAGTTCGACGACGTTGGCAGCAGCATGGACTATCAACTCGGAGACCGTGGCTGCGGTTACCCTTGACGCTGTATCACAGACAGGAGCGCCTGCGATGGTGTACTCAACGACGAACCTGGGCGCACGAATGGCAAAACGTCATTTTTTCGGATGTATCCAGGTTCTGCTTACAGCAACCATGATGGTCGCATCCATTTTTGGCGACATTGTGGTGAACGCACATTGGGAGCCTGTATTCGTCATCGCCATACTAGTGTATCACCCGGCGTGATGGTATGGGGTGCCATTGGTTACACGTCTCGGTCACCTCTTGTTCGCATTGACGGCACTTTGAACAGTGGACGTTACATTTCAGATGTGTTACGACCCGTGGC
Source organism: Schistocerca serialis cubense (assembly GCF_023864345.2). Taxonomy (NCBI): domain Eukaryota; kingdom Metazoa; phylum Arthropoda; class Insecta; order Orthoptera; family Acrididae; genus Schistocerca; species Schistocerca serialis. Next base: position 419,789,165 of record NC_064644.1, read on the forward strand.
TCTACCCATTATTCGATACCTGCGAAACTCTACATTTCAGCAGGATAGTGCACGACCGCCTGTTGCAGGTCCTGTACGGGCCTTTCTGGATACAGAAAATGTTCGACTGCTGCCCTAGCCAGCACATTCTCCAGGTCTCTCACCAACTGAAAAGTCTGGTCAATGGTGGCCGAGCAACTGGCTCGTCACAATACACCAGTCACTACTCTTGATGAACTGTGGTATCGTGTTGAAGCTGCATGGGTAGCTGTACCTGTACACGCCATCCAAGCTCTGTTTGACTCAATGCCCAGGCGTATCAAGGCCGTTATTACGGCCAGAGGTGGTTGTTCTGGGTACTGATTTCTCAGGATCTATGCACCCAAATTGCCTGGAAATGTAATTACGTGTCAGTTCTATTAAAATATATTTGTCCAATGAATACCCGTTTATCATCTGTATTTCTTCTTGGTGTAGCAATTTTAATGGCTAGTAGTGTAGAATGATAAAATCCATCATCACGTATAAAACGTAAAACTAAATTAGCCGATGAGGCGTTGTCAGCTAAAATTAATGACAACGATTCCGGTAACTGGAGAGTCCGTCGCAGGGCAGCCACAGAAGGACAGCTCACCAAGATATGGGCCACTGGCAGCCAGGCGACGCGCCGACACTGAGGTGGGTCATCACTGCGCAAGAGGTAGCCGTATGTCACCCAAGCGTGGCCAATGCGGAGCCGACAGAGAACCTAGAGTCCCTGCGAGAGGCCCGCGTGCAGATCTTCCAAACATTCGTAGCCGCCTCAATGGCACGCAGTTCGTTGTGCATACTGAGGTTATGCCATTCTGTCTCCCAAAGCCGTAAAACCTGTGACCATGCGGTTCTAGGCGCTGCAGTCTGGAACCGCGAGACCGCTACGGTCGCAGGTTCGAATCCTGCCTCGGGCATGTATGTTTGTGATGTCCTTAGGTTAGTTAGGTTTAACTAGTTCTTAGTTCTAGGGGACTAATGACCTCAGAAGTTGAGTCCCACAGTGCTCAGAGCCATTTGAACCGTAAAACCTAGCGGCGTAGTACTGATCGCAGGTCAGCTGCGGAGAAGCTTATCTCCACAGGCGGTTTCGGCGTAGCGAATGGTCGCTACCAAAGGATGACGAGGGTAGCACTGGTCGATAGCTTGCAGGGTGCTCAAGGAGTCAGTACGCAGAAGAAACGCCTCCCCAGGGCATCAGCAGAGGTGTTCAAGTGCACAGGATATAGCCACTAGCTCAGCAGTGAAAACACTGCAGCGATCGGGCAAAGAATTCTGTTCAATATGTCCTCCATGGACATACGCGAAGCCGACGTGACCGCCAACCATCGAGCTGTCGGTGTAAACAACTTATTGGCCTCGGTAAATGTGAAGAATCGAGAGGAAGTGGCAGCAAAGAGCCACAGGGTGTTTTTTTTGTGGTTTTAGAGCGCACAACTACAGTGATCATTAGTGCGCAGACTAAATTATGAATGCACTGCGAGGCACAATGTTAAAACAGCAACTATAAAGGACAACACTATAAAAAGCACATTAACAGGCAAGGGATTAAAAGCAAACAGCATAATAAAATTTCCTTAGACAGGGTTGTCAAGTGGATAAAACGAAGAACGCAAGCAGCTGTTCCTGTGTCATCCGCTAAAATTTCATTCAGAGCACATGACACGCCAAGATCAATGCGCAATGTATTAAAATTCGCACAGGACGTTAAAATGTGGCGTACCGTCAGCAATTCCCCACATGGTGGGTGAACTGACTCCTTTGGACCATGTGAAAGGTCCAGGCGAAGCCGCGGCCTAGGTTAACACCATGGAGGTGTACATGAATGGACCTCAAGTACAGGCGGTAAAGGCAAGGACTCCAGTTCAGAAAGAAGGGATCGGACACGAACTGCGATTGGGAGCCCTGACTGGGCCGCCAATGCGGCAGATGAACCGACGTGGGGTGGGGGGGGGGGGGGGGAAGAGACTGTAACTCGGATGTGCAGGAGAACTATGAACGTGTGGTACGTAACTGGCCAGCAGTTGTGCACGCCTAACCTGCATAGTCAAGGCGGTATTGAACAAGGGCTCTGCAGAGCAGCAGCAGCGTAGTGCGATCTGCACTCCAGTTGTGTTGCTCAGGCAATGGAGGGCATTTAGGTGCTACCAGCACTTCTGCTTAAGCTGACGAAGATTAAGGAGCCAAGTCAATTGGGCGTCGGAAACCAGTCCTAAGAATCGATTACGTCTCCACTACAGTGAGTGGATCGTAGTTAAGGTGAAGTTCTTTTTCTGTATGATGGTACGACGCCGACAGAAGTGGATAACACAAGACTTTGCGGCCGAAAACTGGAAACTGTGGGCTAGACCCCATGACTGCGCCTTGTTGATGGCTCCCTGTAGGCGCCGCTCAGCAACACCAGTACTGGTGGAGCAGTATGAAATGCAGACGTCGTCTGCATACAGTGAAGGTAAGATGGACGGCCCTACAGCTGCTGTTAGACCATTAAAGGGCGACTAAAAATAAAGATACACTCAATACAGAGCCCTGCAGGACCCCATTCTCCTGGATATTGGGGGAACTATGGGAGGCACCAACTTGGACATGGGAAGCACAGAGTGATAGGAAATTTTGGATAAAAATCAGGAGTGGGCCCAGGAGACCCCACCCATACGATGTGGCAAGCATATGATGTCGCCAGATCGTGTCATATGCTTTTCGTAAATCAAAAAAGATGACAACCAGGTGTTGGCGTCTGGAAAAGTCTGTTCGGATGGCAGAGTCGAGGGACACAAGATTATCAGTGCCATTGCGACCCTGGCGGAAGCCGCCCTGACATGGGGCCAGTAGGCCACCTGACTCCAGGACCCACCCCAACCGCCGACACACCATAAGGTCCAGCAGCTTACAAAGAACGTTGGTGAGGTTGATGGGCCGATAGCTAATCACATTCAGCGGGTTTTTACCGGGTTTTAACACCGGAATGATGGTGGTCACCCGCCATTGCGAGGGAAAGACACCATCGCACCAGATGCGGTCGAAGGTGACGATGAGATGGCGCTTGTAGTCAGATGAGAGATGTTTAATCACCTGACTATGGATCCGATCTGGCCCAGGAGCTGTGTTGGGACAATGTGCAAAGGCACTGAGGAGCTCCCACTCTGTAAATGGGGTATTATCGGATTCACTGTGGCGTGTAGTGAACGAGCGGACTTTCCCTTCCAGCCGCCGTTTGAGAGTGCGAAAGGCTGGGGGGTAGTTCTCTGATGCAGAGGCTCGAGCATAGTGCTCAGCAAATTGCTCGGCAATCGCGTTTGCGTCGGTCGATAACACGTCATTCATGTGAACACTGCGAACACCTGTTGTGGTCTGGTACCAGAAAACACATTTGATCTTTGCCCAGACTTGGGAAGGTGACGTATTGCACCCAATGGTCGAGACGTGTCTCTCTCAACGCTCCTGCTTCCGTCGTTTGATACGTTAGCGAATGCGTGCACGGAGCCGTTTGAAGGCTATGAGATGCTCCAGGGGAGGGAGCCGCTTATGCCACTGTAGAGCTCGCCGACGATCTTTAATTGCCTCAGCGACTTCCAGCGACCACCTAGGGACTGCCTTTCGCCAGGGCCACCCTAAAGAGCGAGGGATCGGTTTTCTGCCGCAGAAACGATTGTTGTAGTCACCTGCTCAACCATCACATAGATGTTACCGTAGTGTGGGGGAGATTCAACTGTGATAGCAGAGGAGAAAGTTTCCCAGTCCGCCTTGTTTTAAGCCCATCTGGGCAGGCGTCCGTGGGCCTGACGCTGGGGCAATGACAGGAAGATGGGGAAGCGGTCACTACCACACAGGTCGTCATGTACTCTCCAGTGGATAGATGGGAGAAGTCCTGGGCTGCAAATTGATAAATCAATGGCCGAGTAACTACCATGAGCCACACTGAAATGTGTGGCGGCCCCAGTATATAAGAGGCAGAGGTCGAAATGAGACAGTTTTGACATATCTGCCTCGGCCAGTAAGCATGGCACCATCCCGCAAGGGGTTATGGGCGTTAAAATCTCCCAGAAGTAGGAAAGGTTTAGGGAGTTAATCAATCAGTGCAGCTAATACATTCAGAGGTACTGCACCATCTGGAGGAAGACATACACTGCAGACAGTTATTTCCTGTGTCGTCCTTACTCTGACAGCCACAGCTTCAAGAGGGGTTTGAAGGGGCACAGGTTCACTATAGACCGAGTTTAGGACATAAACGCAAACTCCACCTGACACTCGGTTATAGTCGCTACAGTTCCTGTAATACCCCTTACAGTCACAGAGAGCAGGGGTCTGCATTGCCAGGAACCAGGTTACCTGGAGAGCAATGCAGAAAGCAGGTGTACAGCTTAATATTTGCGTAGCACAGCCAGGCGGTGGAAAAAATCGCCGCAATTCCACTGGAGGATGACGTCATCGTGAGACTGGGAAGGCATGGAACATTCAATGAGGCAGTTTGCGCCTCAAGGTCACCTGATGCCTCCAACTTACTGCCTGAGCAGTATATATCCATTGTGTCTGAGGGTCTGGAGAGATGTAGGTCCTCAGCGGACGCCAGAATCTCCACCTCATCCTCAGATGCAGAGCTTGTAGGTAGCAGTGGTGTGGGTGCCACCGCAATTGCCTTTGTCTTGGGGATCTACTTTTTGGATTTCTCTCGTTGTTCCTTGGGTTTCCCCAGCTGGGAGGACTTCACTGATCCAGTCTCCGGGACTGAGGATGAACGTGAAGCCCTATGACCAGCTGTTTTTGGGCTCTTCAGCCACTGGCGGTGTAGTGCCTCGAGAATTTCGGGGTAAATTCTAGAGACACTCGCATTTCACCATCTCGAACACACGATACTTTAAGGATGAGTGTGTGAGAGTGGAAATGTGTCTACTGCACCACAGTTTATGTGCGTGCAGGACGGGCGTGTGTTACGAGAAGACTAAACTTGTGGTGGTCTTTCAGGCTGACAATTGGTGGCCGCACATGCCTTGGAAGCCATTTGTCCAGTACAAAGAGTAATTAAGGGCTACTTTGTGGCACTGAAATAGTAGTGACTGTTGGGAACAAACGAAATATGTTTTATCTAGAGACCCATATACTCTGTTGTTGGACTTGCTAGGAGCAAGAACTGTTTTGACAAGTGTTATTAAAACCAAAAGAGACTGTAATGATGTATGTTAAGTACTAATGTTTTCCGGGCGGGGTTGATTTGCGAGAACTGAAAGCGCATGTGGAACTTGTGTAGTTGTTTTATTGTGAAGAAGAAAATATAGCGAAGTTGATATGAAAGTATTCTGAGAGTAAGCAATAATTTCAAAAGTAGAGAAGTAGTTCAGTATCATTTCCCTAACCAGCACAAAATCTTCAGAGAAGAACATTGTGAAGATCGACACAGCTGGCTGTCCTGAGAAGAAGATCGGCTGCACACAATATGTAAATCACCAGCGATAAATGTGTGAGTCTTGCACCCCAGTACCACACAGTGTCCGGTCGCCAGGAAAACATTAGAGCAGGTGTCGTCTCTCCCACTAGCAGAAACCTGGGAAGGGAGTGACCCAAGGGACCGTTCGTAGCGAGAGGAGCCGAAGAAGATTTACGCTTCTCCAGTGCAGAAGTGGGGACTCATATCCCTGGTCGTGGGGGTGTTGTTCTCAAAGTAGATGGTGCAAGAGCAACAGAGAGGGAAGTGCCTCCCACCATCAAGGGGGCAGGTGCAGTCTTCTGGCTCTGGGAGGTGACTGGGGTTGGCGGAGCTGTTGGGGCTAGAACTGTTGTAGCGGCGGCGTAAGACGATGTCATACATACAGAATGTAGGCGTTCAAATTTCCTCTTAGCCTCAGTGTAGGTCAGTCGGTCCAGGGTCTTGTACTCCATGATTTTCCTTTCTTTCTGGAAAATCCTGCAGTCAGGCAAGCAAGGCGAATGGTGCTCTCCGCAGTTGACACAGATGGGAGGCGGGGAACTTGGAGTATTGGGATGTGATGGGCGTCCGCAATCTCGACATGTGACGCTGGAAGTACAGCAGGAAGATATACAGCCGAACTTCCAGCATTAAAGCAGCGCATTGGTGGAGGGATATAGGACTTTACATCAGAGTGGTAGAATATCACCTTGACCTTCTCAGGTAATGAATTACCCTCGAAGACCAAGATGAAGGCACCAGTGGCAACCTGATTATCGCTCGGACCCCAGTGGACACGCCGAACGAAACGTACAACTCACCACTCTAAATTGGCATGTAACTCATCGTCAGACTGCAAAATAAGGTGCCTGTGAAATAAGATTCCCTGGACCATATTTAAGCTCTTATGGGGCGTGATGGTTACAGAAACATCCCCCAGATTGTTACAAACGAGTAACGCCCACGACTGGGCAGAGGATACAGTTTTGAACAAGACTGACCAATACCTCATTTTGGACAAGCCCTCCACCTCCCCATACTTGTCCTCTAAATGCTCAACAAAAATCTGAGGATTCACCATCATGAAAGATTCCCCATCAGCTCTCGAACATACAAGGTACCGGGGCGAACAAGAGCTGCTATCGTTAGCCTGACGTTCCCCCCATGGTGTGGCCAGCGAGGGGAACAATTTTGGGTTGTACTTCTGTGCACTGAATTGAGTCCATGAATGCTTAGAGACTGCTAGTGTTTGACCCCCAGCAAGAGATGCCGTACTACACTTCATTGCGTGTCATCCGCCCTGATTCCACCCACTCCGACGAGCCCCCCCCCCCCCTCCTGGCACGACACCCAGCCACTGAAAAGGTCACCTGGCAGGATGGCTATTGCTGGGAGTCCCGATGCCCCAGGGTGGCGGACATCTACTCCTCAGCATACCGTGGGGAGTTAACGGCACAGGCATCAGCAGAGTGATCCCTGTATGGTCAGGGGGCTACAACCAACAAGGTATATGGTGGCCGCACCACAACAGACTGTCTACCGTGCTTGATATCAAGTGCAACCAAGCAAACAAGTCCATTATCATTGTCAGTGTAGAAAACGATACTGCAGTTGATGGAAAAATATGCACCCAGGAGGGTGACCTCGGCCAGCAATTTGAGAATGAGCAGAAGTGCAGATCCACGTTGACGAGGGATGTGATGGGTCTCAGGGCATGATGGACACGATGCACAACGTAAGGCGCCCTTCCCTAATTGGCTCGCTCTTCGGGAAAATTTTGAAAAATTTTGGTCAAACCCTACAGGGGACTGTCACATAAAGGCCGAAACATGTGAGACTTCTTTTAGTGACCTCTTACGGCAGGCAGGAATATCTTGGACCTAATCTAACGCCCAGACACACAGGGGGTTCTCGGAGAAACTGCAATTAAACTGCCATAATCTTCTACCCTGATACATTTCTTGTGGTGTGTGAACAATGCTGATGTGATGAGCAGAATGATCTGAAAAGGCTGTGTGCCAAAATAGGTGCACTATGTAATATGGCCTTTAAAGATTACAAGATGTTGCTTGGCGAAATTTGGAACAAGTGGTAACAATGAATATACACACATCAAAAAAAGTTGACTGTGGATGTTGTGTCATAGACACAGTCTTTTAACTGTTCAGAGATGTTACTAAACCCTCCCAAAGATGTAAGAAACCATACATGAGCAGCGCCTATTAGACAGAGAGGGTCCGACAACTGTTCAGTTCCAGTAATTCCACGGGGAATGTGGTACACGGCTCGTGTTTTCTGTAGTTCAACCATGCCTAGACGGTCAATGCAGCGGTTCGATCGCGTCCGCATTGTTACTTTGTGCCAGGAAGGGCTCTCAACAAGGGAAGTGTCCAGGCGTCTCAGAGTGAACCAAAGCGATGTTGTTCGTACATGATGGAGATACAGAGAGACAGGAACTATCGATGACATGCCTCGCTCAGGCCGCCCAAGGGCTACTACTGCAATGGATGACCGCTATTTACGGATTATGGCTCGGAGGAACCCTGACAGGAACGCCATCACGTTGAATAATGCTTTTCGTGCAGCCACAGGACGTCGTGTTACCCAATAACATGCCGAATGGGCCACTCAGGATTGGCATCACATTGTCGTCACCGATGAGTGTCGCATATGCCTTCAACCAGACAATCGTTGGAGATTTGTTTGGAGGCAACCCGGTCTGGCTGAACGCCTTAGACACACTGTGCAGCAAGGTGGAGATTCCCTGCTGTTTTGGAGTGGCATTATGTGTGGCCAAAGTATGCCTCTGGTGGTCATGTAAGGCGCCGTAACATCTGTATGATACGTGAATGCCATCCTCCGACCAATAGAGCAACCATATCCACAGCATATTGGCGAGGCATTCGTCTTTACGGACTACAATTCGCGCCCCATCGTGCACATCTTGTAAATGACTTCCTTCAGGATAACGACATCGCTCGACTAGGGTGGCCAGCATGTTATCCAGACACGAACCTTATCGAACATACCTGGGATAGATTGAAAATGACTGTTCATAGACGACGTGACCCACCAACCACTCTGAGGGATCTAGGTCGAATCGTCGTTGAGTATTGGTTGGTTGGTTGGTTGGAGAAGGGATCAAACTACGCGGTCATCAGTCTTTCCGTCCTCAGAGTAACTAAAACCGATAAAATCCCATATTAGGAGAGGGAACTACAATGTCCATAAAATGTTAAACTAATGACAGGGAAGGAAGGAAAAGGGCGGAAGAAGATGTGAGGGAAAGAAAGTGACTAATGACAGGGGCGAGAAGGAAGAAGCACAGGAGACAAGAGAGACGCTCAAGACGTAACAGATGCCATAAGGAAAGGAGTGGGAAGGCAGAGGGCCGGGATGAACCACCAAGCTCAGTTGAAGCCAATCCAGTCAGGGCGAAGGGTGGAGCAAGAGGGCCTGCCATCCCCTCTACTCACCAATAAGCTGTAAGGCCCCTCCCTTAAATAAGCCATAAAAACCCCCATCACGAATAAAACGTAAAACGAGGTCCGCTATCGAGGCATTGTCAGCCAACACCAGGGATAGCGAGTCTGGAAAGCTTAAAGTCCGTCATAGGTTGGCTAAGGTGGAGCAGTCCAATAAGATGTGAGCCACAGTCAACATCGATCCACAACGACAGAGAGAGGGGTCCTCACGACGGAGGAGATAACCGTGAGTCAAAAAAGTATGACCGATGTGCAGCCGGCATAGGACGACAGAGGCCTTACGAGAAGCCCGTAAGGAGAACCACCAAGGTGTTGTAGAATCCCTAATTGCCCTGAGCTTGTTCGGTGAAGAAAGAGTGATCCATTCTGCATCCCAAAGGCCCAAAACCTGACGACGTAATGCCGAGCGAAGGCCTATTTCCGGAATGCCAGTAGTAAGAGATGGCCTGGTAGTAGCAGTCGATCGGCAAGTTCATTGCCAGGATTCCCAACGTGGCCTGGGGTCCAAATGAAAACCACCGAGCATCCACGTTGAGCGAGGAGAGAAAGGGAGTCCTGGATAGCGATTGCGGTGGGTGGCGAAGGAAGTTCTGGCCGATAGCGTGCAAACCGCTCAATGAGTCACTACAGATAGTGGAGGATAGTCCTGAGCAGGAGTGGATATGGTCCAGTGCGCGCAAGATGGCTACCAATTCTGCAGTAAAAACACTACAGCCATCTGGCAGCGCCGTTTAGGAGTGGGACAATCTGGACCAACAGTGCGTTCATGAATTTGTGGACAGTATGCCACGACGAATACAGACATGCATCAATGCAACAGGATGTGCTACTGGGTATTAGGGACACTGCTGTGTACAGCAGTCTGCGCCACTATATCTCAAGGTCTCGCTGTATAGTGGTACAACACGCAATGTGTGGTTTTCGTGAGCAACAAAAAGGGCGGAAATGATGTTTATGTTGATCTCTATTCCAATTTTCTGTACAGGTTCCGGAACTCCCGAAACCGAGGTGATGCAAAACATTTTTTGATGTGTGTACTTTAGTATGCACCCTAAATCTTATTCTCCTAATCACTACGCACACTTTCGTGAGAAAAGTTTTGTTAAAGTTCCTGATCGATGAGAGAAGATGGAAACTTTTGATCTATTTATCGATTTTACAAATGACCAGAACTTTTTAGGGTTTACCAGCAGATCTATCCCCAGGATAAAACTGGAAATTTTTGGCTTCACATGTAACTATTTTTGCAGCTGCACTAGTTACCATGAAATTCTTTATATCAGTCCTGACTTTCTCTTCTGAAAGAGAAGTGTAAACGTTCCCTAATTGCCACCATTGAACCATGGTGTA